>NW_007252247.1:846036-851036 GCF_000164805.1 Carlito syrichta | reverse complement strand
TCTGCTTTCCGGGCGGGGGCCAAAGGAGCAACCAGCTGGAGCGTAATGCCGGGAGCTCGCACCCCCATGTGCAGGCCTGTGGTGCATTTTAAGCAGTGAGAGTTAACATTGCATCCTGACCAGACCTGAGGGTTCCAAATCTGAGTTCTGAGATGCATAACAAGCACGCACTAGAGGTGCGGACTTGGAATCCAAGGACCCTTCTCCACGAGGCTGGAGAAGACCCATTGTGCTGTGATGGGCTGGGCAGGTATTTGAAGTGGAACTCATTTATCTGGTGTGACCAAAAGTGTCTGGCTGGTGAGCATCCAAAACTCTCCAACGAGGAGTCAAGGGAAAGCAGGAGGCATGAGATTTCCCAGGGCCTGACCACGGGGAGGCCCTCTCCCTCTCAACCTCACTGTGGGCATGCACCCCACCCTGTGTGGGAGACCCATTTTGCAGCAGGAGCCAGAGCAGTGGTCTCCCAGCCTGGACAGAGACATTGCACCCTGCACCCTGGGCCAGGGAAGCCCAAAGCTAGCTCAGGAGCGCAGCCCAGGCGACAGGGAAAGAAGCAAGTCCCCCAGACCTGTAGATGGTGGCTGTATCCTGGTTCGGCCTCCACCTCACCCTGCTCAGAGGCAGGGAAGCTGGCCCAGGAGACTGCATCTCCCTGGGGCTGTTTGCATGTGGACACTGAGATGTTGCAGTTTAAAATCCATCCTGCTTCTGCTCCCCGAGTTCAGGCCTGCTGCAGGTGCGTTTTCTCAAGGGCACACAGGTGCTCTCTGGGAGCTGTGGTCAGGACATAGGGATGGTAGAATCCTCCAAGGAAGGCAGATTCCTTCAAGGAGGCTGCGTCAGCCATTGGCCCCAACTCCTGCTCTTCTCATATGTGTGAAAGAAGCAACATGGTATTGTTTGGCCTCATCTAGCAGGAACAGCTGAAAAGAGATATACCCAAGTGGAACTTTTGGGTTTGTTTCCTTCTATTTACAAAGAAACATAGGTCAGTTTAGAAGCAACGAAGACACACACGTGCAAACTCACGTGCACACACAGTGTCTCCCCATCAGAGGCACCAGAACTTCATGGTGAAGGGGACTTTCTGAACTCACCTGGGTCCTGGGACAAATTGGTGCTTCTTAAAATCAAACAGGCCAGAAAAAATGCGTGCTTAAATGGGCATTTGGGTGAGATTTTATTGCACTTCAGGCAAATATGTACTTACAATACTTTAAAAGTGGGCATTTGACATTGTATCGGCATTTTTTTCCTTCAAGTCTGAAAGCTGAAATGGCTCTGGAAAAGCTGTTTCTCTCTCTCTCTCTCTCACTCTCTCTCTCTCTCTGTGTGTGTGTGTGTGTGTGTGTGTTTAATGTGTATGTGTACACATATCCACATACATGTGTGTGCACATATGTGTGCGCATACATATGTGTATAAATACAAACATGTATACATACGCCTACACATCTATAGTGTTTCATGCTTAGCTGGTCTATTATATGTTTTAGAATCTGTGAACTTGATCTTTTTACTCTGAATGGTGTTCAAGAAAATTTTCAGGGGTTAACTTTTTAAAAACAGATTATAAGTGGTATTTAATCTCTCAACCCCAATTTTAACAGCAGATAAGCCACATGTTAAAATAAAAAACAATCACAGGCCTTTCTACTTAACTATTCATTTATTGGACACTAGGAGCATCTTTAAATCAAACTGGAAATAGCTTTATTTGGACAACTCACATGCAGAAGGATATCTGCAGAAGGATCTATGGTTTGCTTCTCTTTCTCCCCTCTCTTAGAGCCCTGGGGGGTGGTCCTCCACCTCGCACTTGTCTGGACGAGTGTTCTTAGGGCTTGGTTCCATGATGGGAGCCGAAGGTGGAAACAGAGCCAGCTCCTAGCAGGGACTACATCACATGTCTTCTACTCAGAACAAATACAGGTGAGATTCCCCCATTCCTCCCACTTGACTCTGTTCCCCCAACCAGGAGACCCAGAAGAAGAGGCCTCTAGAATGGAGGAGATGGCAGAGCATAGATGGTCACCCCAAACTCCTCCTAAATGTATACGTATTTAAATAAAATCATTCAAGGCACCTCGCCAATGGCCTCTGACTGTTCCCGGGTCTCAGAGCGGCTACTGGATGCCACTCTGGTCTGGAGATCTCTTGCTTTCTTGAGGGCCGAGGAAGAACCGTTGACCTCAAAGTGGCCTCAGCATCCAATCTCTCTCAGGCACCCTCACAGGCACCATGGGCAGCTGGTACCTTGTCATGATATAATCACTACCCACTTCTACTGGGAGACGAAGAGTCTGCTTTAATCCTCTGTAAATGAGCAGTCCCTACCACAGACCTCACCCCATGTCCAGTAATCTCAACATCCTCCTTGACCAGACAAGATGTTCTCTTAGAGAGAGACCTTTCTCAGGACTTCTCTGAGCCCAGGACATGCACAGGGGCATTGTGATTCTGTGGCAGGGCAGGTACTTTCTCCAGGCATTAGCCTAGATGATACCTGTATGCAAGACCATCTGGGAGATACCGAGTCCAGGGGACAGCCTTGTAATAAAAATGGAGCGTTGTGAAAAGGGCATCCCTGCTTCACACAGGTGGCCTCTAGCCATCAGGACTACTGAGCCCTCGAACTAAGGCTAGCTGAATTGATGTGCCCTGGGTGTAAAATACACGCCAGATCTCAAAGACTTCATGTGGAAACACATAAAAATATCTCACTCATAACATTTTGCATCAGGCTGTGCATGGTGCCCACATCTGTAATCCTGATATTTTGGGAGAATGAGATAGGAGTATTGATGGAGGTTAGGCATTCGAGATCAGCCTGGGCAACACAGTGAGAACCTCATCGCTACAAAAATTTTTAAAAATTAACCAGGTGTGGTGGCACATGTCTGTAGTTCCAGGTACTTGGGAGGCTGAGGTGGGGGGATAACTTGAGCCTGGGAATTTGAGGTTATAGTGAGCTATGATGACACCACGGCACTCCCTGGGTTGCCAAAAAAATGTATATACATTTTTTTTGAGTTGGAGTCTCACTCCGCCTCCCAGGTTGGAGGGCAGTGGCACACTCACGGCTACCCCAGTGTCAACCTGCTGGGCTCCAGCGATCTTTTTTTTTCGCTTCAGCCTTCCAAGTAGCCGGAACTACAGCTGCGTGCTACCCTGCCTGGCTAAGTTTTTATTTATTGTAGAGACGAGGTCTTGCCAAGTTGCCTGGGCTGGTCTCGAACCTGTGGGCTCGGGCAGTTCACTTGCCTCGGCCTCCCAAAGCGCTGGAATTACAGGCTGAGCCACCAAGACCAGCCTGTATATACATTTTAAGAGATGTCGTCTATGTATTACTTTTTAAAGTTGAAGTTTAATTGAATTATGGTAGCAATGTGTAATTGCAGAAGTCAACATGACTTGTATTCATTTTTGTTATTGTTATATATTGAATATTACAATTTTAATATAGTTTTTTTCCTTCTTAAAATGTGTATACTTTTTTGGTGCCTTCTGTGTGTGTGTGTGTGTGTGTGTGTGTGTGTGTGTGTATAAAAATGTTTACATGATTAGTATATGTTGGAATAAACAAAATACAAAATTCATTTCGCCCGTTTATTTTTATTTTGGCACTGTGACTATTAAAATATATATAAAATCACATAGTCATCTTTTTACTGGACCTCTCTGGTGGGGTGGCGAGTATTCCATTTTTTTCTTCCTGACCTGAGGATGAGGGGACCTGGTTCTGCCTTTTGGATACGCTCAGAGAAGAGCTCAGGCCAGGAGCCCTACAGGCCCTGTCCTGGCCAGCCCTCAGGGAAATGCAGTGACTTCTTTCTGACAGTAACACAGGTGTAAGCAAAATAACGACATAGGAGGGATCCGAGATCTTGCTCCAAATCTCTCAGTTGCTCTGAGGATCAGCCTCTCCTGGCAGTGGAGATGTTAGTTATGGCCTCCTGAGGCCTGTGGGCATGAAAGGCTGCATGGAAATCCAGGGTCCCAGCTGAGGGTCTATGAAGTACCATCCAGAAGGCCTGCCAGTGGACTGGGCTCTTCTATTCCTCAACCCTTTGGAGACAATTCCAGCAAGTTACCAAAAGACAGTCACCTGGGGGTTACTAAGACTACAGGAGTTGAAAGGATCTGTCATTGTTCTTTCCTTTTTTGAGTTGGAATCTTACCCTGTCGCCCAGGCTGGAGTGCAGTGGCTTGCTCATGGACACCGTAGCCTCAACCTGCTGGGCTCAGGCGATCCTTCCGCTTCAACCTTCCAAGTAGCTGGAACTACAGGCAAGCGCCATCTTGCCCAGCTAATTTTTGGATTTATTGTAGAGACGAGGTCTCACCAAGTTGCCCCGACTGGTCTCGAACCCCTGGGCTCAGGCAATCCTCTCGCCTCGGCCTTCCAAAGTGCTGGGATGACCGGCTTGAGCCCCCGCGCCGGGCCTTGTTATTATTCTTTCTTGAGCTTGAGAAACCACCTCAGGTATTCCCTTTGAAACTCCTCCTGCAGGAGGTTGGAGACCCTACACCAGGGGTGGCAAACACATTGCGAAGTGCCCTCTCTCTCACAGTTCAGCCACGGCGGTGAAAGCCCATCATCTGCCCAAGCCACGGGCAGTTTTCCTCTCCCGTCTGTGGGGTCAGGGTGCCCCCTCACTAAAGAGCCCTGGGAACATTTTAGTGCTGCTTTTTATAATCTTCAGGTCTCTGGGGACCCGTAAGAATCTTTTATTTCCTCTCTTTTCTCCAGAATGGCCTGCTGATGCTTTCTGTGAGAGATTGTTTATTCCCACCCTTGCTGTCTTTCAAGACGACCTTTTGCTCTCATATTAAAAAGCAGCCATCGGGTACTTTGGAAAATGGAGATGTCATTCAATGGGGTTTGGGCTCGAGCTCAGTGTTCCTGCTGCTCTGGGTTTGGTTTTCTAAAATGTAGCCCAAGCCGGGCTCGGTGGCTCAGCCTGTAATCCCGCACCTTTGGGAGGCTGAGGTGA
>NW_007252247.1:827901-845884 GCF_000164805.1 Carlito syrichta | reverse complement strand
TGTAGTTCTGGCTACTTGAAAGGCTGAGGCGGAAGGATCGCCGGAGCCCAGCAGGTCGAGGCTGCGGTGGCCGGCAGCGGCCACTGCACTCCAGTCTGGGTGACGGAGTGAGACTCCAACTCAAAAATAAATAAATAAATAAATAAAATAAAATGAATAAAATGTAGCCCAGTGCCAGTCCTGGAGAGAGAGATGGGGAAGCGGGCTGTCCCCAGAGAGCCTTTCAATGGCAAAGCCTTGCTCTGGGGAGGGTGCAGCCAGCCCTCTGGGCCACCAGGCTGGCGGGAGGCTTGGTGAGGTCCCAGTCACAGCCCAGTGACCACTCACCTCTGGGCTTACAATTCAGATGGCCTTGGGTTCTTCTACAGAGCTGATCAGACTGGAAGTCTGAGCGCAGCACAGAGATTAGACATAAGCCTTTAGTCTCTCTCAAGTGCTTAAATAACCGCCGCGCCAAGGCTCCCATCGACGCGGTTCAGAACGGCCGCCGGGGCTGCACTTTATTTTAATTCTTAAACTCTGTCTTTAAAAATCCCTTTCTGGGTCAATTGTGTGCCTGTCTCTGCTTAGTTAACATCGCGGCCTGGCCTACAGTCGTGCCCTCCTGTTTAATGAGCTTGTTCTCACACAGCCTCTCTCATTTCAGAAGGAAGACAAGACCTTAAAATCCCTTGGAGCACCTCGGGACCTGCAGGAACCAATCCCCAAATACAGCCCATAAGCACTTCCCAAGGCCTCCTTTACCACGAGCCACCTGGCAGTCTGATATTTCTCCAGCGACTTCAGGTAAGAGGGTCACATGCATTTTGTCTCTTACTTCGACTAGCCTTGCAGCACTCTTCCTGTAAACGGGAGTCCTTTCTTTCCACCTAGACTTCATGTTCCCTGTGGGAAGAACCCACGCTCTGTCCATGGCTAGCCTTTTGACATTTTTTTAACCCCTTGATAGAGTTTTGGCATTTTTTGGTTGGAGATGGGAGAGGAAGGTGGCTTCAGCTGAAGGAGAGAATGTAGACAGATATATCTGGTTTATTAGCGGGAGCACTTGGAAATCATTGAACTTGGGAGTCTCTTCTGAGATTGTAAATCACCAGTGTGTCTACCACCCAGAGGTGCCTGAGGGTCAAAGGGGTGATAGGTATGTGGAAGAAATCTGTAAACTATAAAAATCTAAACTGAGTGTCATTAGTAGCAGACAGTTTAGGAGAAATCAGAGCCACAGATCTTTGACAACTTAAGTAAAGGTTGGACAGGCTGTCTGCCTCTTGGAAGCGGCTTTCCCGTAAACTGTTCTCAGAGGCTGCGAGTGGATCGGATTTTTCCCACCTTGTGCTTTAGGCCAGGTCTGAATGGAAGGCCAGGATATCAGGACATGCACGTGACTTCCAGAGGCAGAGTTGAAATGGGGGCAGGGGTCTGAACAGGAACAGGTAGCCACACATGGCCACACCCCATGCAGAACCTCTTCCCCAGGTGCTCTGCTGGGGAAGGTCAGGAACCTGCTGACAGAGCTCAGGTTATTCACCTGAAAGCCAATTCAAAGATATATCATTCAAAGGTGTATCATGGGTTCAATTCTGAAGACAGGAGCCACGGAGAACATGCCTTAGAAGATGTTGTCTGTGAAAAAGAAGGTAATATTTACCTTCTGGATTCCATCCCCAGTCAGTCAGGATTTGCCTCACAGAGTGTGAATTTCCTCACACTTGTGGAAAAGGGTAGAAAAGAGTATGTGAGATTCTGTACACCTCCCTGCGATGGTTGCAGAGAGCAAGAGATACCATGGCAGTTGTGGACGGGGCTGTTAGATGCACCTGCCACAGCTGGATGTGTCAGCAGTGGCTGGGATAAGCAGATAGAGCAAGAGGGTGGGAGATGGGTAAACGAGGGCTCCAATTCATTACAAAAGATTGCAGTCATACTTTGGGGCTTGGGGGAAAAAACATCTTGTGGAAAATAACTTGGCAGACCATAATCACAGGTGTCTAAATCCAGCATCGTGAATGAATCAACACTCGACACACAGGAGATCACAGGGCAAACTGAAGAGTATTTCCAAGTAACTAATAACTAAAGCTTCTATGAAATAAGAAAACATACGAGTGTATGTAAAATAATAACTAGTCATGAAACAAGAAGAGATGGCTATAAAAGAAGAAGGCATCCTTATGAAAAATAAAACCAACTAGAAATTGTGAAAATGAAAGGTACAATTATGGAACAACTCAAGAGATGGCTAAAAAGTTAACAAGTCATTGATGAAAAGTAATGAATTAACTAAAAGACAGACTTAAGAAAATGGCTATGGACTACAACTCAGAGAGTCAGAAAGACAAAAATGATGAAAACAGGAAAGGGGACTCTGACGGTAGCTTGAGAAGTTCCAGCAGACATCCTCAGTGAGATTCAGAGAGTGAAAACAGATCAAATGCTGGTGAGGCAATATTTGAACTGAGGATACCAGAATTTTCTAGAACCAAAGCACAGAATGAGTTAGATTTAGAATCCAATCAAATACCCAGCAGAATCAGTATAAAAGCTTCCACATCCAGATCCAATCGTGGTGTAATAGCAGAACACCAAGGACAAAGAGAAGAGTTCAGAGGCTGCCAGAGGGAAGACGCAAATGACCTACAAAATAATGACGACAAGGCTGTTGAAAGAATCTAATCAGCTTCAACAAAGACCAGAAAACAATGAAGGGCATCTTCAAGATGCTTAAGAGAATTCACGGTAGACCTAAAATTCCTCATTCACTCCAGTTATTATTAAAGAATAAAGTTGAATGCTGATATATTCGAACAGACAAGGAATCAAAAATACTTAGGGATGCACTCTAGCAAAAAAAAGAAAAGAAAACAAAGAAAGTACTAACGTTTGGGAATAAATGGCGACATCAAAAAATAATAAATACTATATTTTGTAAAAAATGTAAAAATAGACGTTGAGATAGAATAATAATAATGAAGCAATAATAAAAGCATTAATTTTGGCATAGATTTTGACTAAATGTTGAAAGCCTACCCCCCTGTGGGACTGTGTTTGGTAATGAATGTCTAAGGAAGTAATTAAGGTTAATTGAAGTCATAGGATAGGGCCCTGATCTCTTAGAACTGATGTCCTGATAAGGAGAAACACCCGTGAACTCACTCTTGCTTTTTCTCTCTCTCTCCTTCCTTCCCTTTCCACGCGCACACACTGAGGCAAAGCCTGTAAGGACATTGCGAGATGGTAGCCGCCTGCTACCCAGGAAGAAAACCCTCACCAATGCTGACCCTGCTGGACCTTGATCTGAGATTTCCAGCCTCCAGAACTGTGAGACGATAAATGCCTGCTGTTTATGCTTTAGTCTTTGGTATTTTGTTATAGTAGCCTGAGCTAAAACAGTCCATATCAATAAGCTCATCGTAAGTTCCCAGGCAATAATGCAGAGGTTGGGAGTCTTGGGGCGAAATAAAAGTGTGATAAAGTTCTTATTCATCAAATCTAGTCCTTGCTGGAATATGTGTGCTTAAGTTTTTTTGTTTTTGTTTTTGTTTTTTTTTTTGTTTGAGTTGGAGTCTCACTCTGTCACCCAGACTGGAGTGCAGTGGCCGCTCCCAGCCACCGCAGCCTCGACCTGCTGGGCTCCGGCGATCCTTCCGCCTCAGCCTTCCAAGTAGCTGGAACTATAGGCGTGTACTACCATGCCCAGCTAATTTTTTTTATTTATTGTAGAAATGAGGTCTTGCCAAGTTGCCCACAGGGTTTTGAACCCATGGACTCAGGTAATCCACTCACCTCAGCCTCCCAAAGGCATGGGATTACAGGCTGAGCCACTGAACCCGGCTTTGTGTGCTTAAGTTTTAAGATTTCGCATTAAGCTATTAAAAATACAAGATCCTACTCCCCATTCAATAAAGAAAATATAGGACAAAATATGCACAGATTGAGTGAACGAGCAGTGATGGGACACACTTTGGAAGATGCATTGTGGAAGATACATATAAAATACTATAGTTACCTGGAAATAATAGAGGGTGGGAAGATAAAGCACCTGACTTTTAAGACATAATTATTTATTTTAAAAAGAAGAGAAATAATATTAAGTGTAGTTAGGCATTCTTCTCTGCTTTGCTCGTTCTTTAGCTTTGGAATACCGCAAGTCCAGATTGCCCTTGTTAGAGTATCAACAGGAACCCTGAAATCAGAATGAATGCAGGGCTCCTCCCATTCGTTATGCCAAAATCTGTCCCGCTCCCAAACTACCATGACCTTTGTATGATACGGTCAAGGTCAATCTGGGGACTTACCATCTTCTACTCAATGGCCCCTGGGAAAAACAACTCTTCATTAACAAGCTAACTCTAGTGGCTGTGAAAGACATTGCAACATTGATTGATCCTACATTCACTTGACCCCATTCTGCTATCCAAAAAATTCATTTTTCCTTTGACCTAGTGTCTTTATCTCATGTATTTGTTTTGCTCCCCTAATTGCTGGCTGTGTGATCTTGAGCAAATAACTTTACTCACTTGCGGCTCATGTCTGTAAAATTACAGTAATTAATGGCACCTATATCTTAGGCTTCGATGAGTTGTGCATGTGCTTCCGCATGTGCATGTGTATCTGTGTGTGCATACGCATGTGTGGGCACATGCATGTGTGAGCTCGTGTATGCATGCCAGGGGGTGTATGTGCTTGTGTGTGTCTGCATATGCATGTGTGTGCCTGCACATGTATGTCTCTCTGTGTACATGCCTGTATGCATGTGCATGTGTCCGCATGTCTGTCTGGGTATATATGTCCGTGGATGTCAGCGTATGCATGTCTGTGCATGCGTGTGTATACATCACTTAGTTTAGGAAGGCATACGGGACAATGGTGAGGTTTGGTAAACAGGGACTGTCACCACCACCACCATTGTGAGGATGCAGTTTTATAATCTGCCTCCAACGAGGAGTAAGTGAAGGAGGACATTTATTGTATGAACACTGAAAAAAGAATGGAAGGCACAGAGCTGGGCATATCTCAAAAAGAAAGACATGTCATTGTCTCTATTGTGCTCCTAAGAAGACAGATGAAGAAACAAGTCCATAAATGAATTTGTGGAAAGAGGTTACAGAAGAAATGAAAAGACCAAGTATCTCATCACCCATTGGTAGAAAGTACACGTGACATACACAGAAAATTCAACATGTGGCCCTCGCTTGGTGGCATGTGGTGAGCAACACCCACCTGCTGAACTAAAATGCACATGTAATTGGCATAAAGCGTCAGCACAGTAGATAAAAATCCTAGGGAAGGTCATGTTCAAGAATCCAAAAGTTTTATTAAGCATCTACCACGTGCCTGGCACTGTGTTAACAGTGTCATACAGATGGTTTAATTTACCCTTTAGGGTGACACTATTATCAGAAATTTAGAGATGAGGACACTGAGGAATGTAGAGTGAAGAGTTTAAGACGTGTATGGCCTGTGGTTGGCACCAATGGATGACACGGTCTGTTAGGGATACCCCAATACCTGCGTATTATTCCCACTCCTAGGGCCCTCTGTCAAAGGGCCTCAGCCTCCAAAACTCCTCTTCGTACCCATCCTCTTAATCCTTTTTGAAATGTGAATTCTTTTATGAAGTTTGGAGGAAAACTGTCTGATTAGGTCAACTGATAGGAGAGTGTAACTGATAGTCTCAAACAATCTTGTTTTAAAAGAGAACAACTGTCCTGTCGTTTGTATCACTAGCTTATTCCTTTGTATGGCTGAGTAGTATTCCATTGTATGGCTATATCACAGTCTGTTTATCCATCCAAACTGTTGATGGAAGGACAGTTGTGCTGCTTCCAGTCTGGGCCCTTAAGGATAAAGCTGCTGTGAACCTTGCAAATTTCTGCTTTTGAGAAAAAAAAAGTCATTAAAATCAAATCGCTAATCCAGACAAGAAACCCAGTCTGAATCTGTCTGGCCACAAGTTCACTGTCCACCACCCGCTTCCTGTCCATGCCTTGGACTTGTCACGGGGCCTTCTGAGGGTCAGTTAGCTCTGCCTTTTCCCATGACAGCAGGGCATTCACTCTCCGTTTCAGCCTTGGCCCAGCCCCTTCCCCAGAACCTGCCCCCTTTGAAGCTGAGCAACTGAGAGGCTAGGATTTAGGCAGAGCCAAAGGAGGTGGATTAACCATAATCATGCATAATTTATGTGGAGTTTTTGTAGCCGTGAAAATAGGCCAAGACGTATTTTCGAAAGTAAATCGGACTCGATGCATTGGAAATGTTGTTTGGCATTGCTCATTTCCAGGGAAGCCTGCGTGATTGCTCTCCAGCCAGTCTGACTCAGTTTCCTCTCACCAAAGCCATCTGAGTTGCCCGCCTTCCTTGAGGCAGCCAGACTTCTTGTTGGCCTGGGTGCTGCCTGCGGCTTTTGCTTGCTGTCGCGGCAGGCGTTTCAGGCTGCAGGCTGCTCCCTCACCAGGGGATCAGGGCTGAGTCTTATCAGGAAATTCGACAGATCTGAATCACCAATTCCTGCCAAGTGCCAGGACAGGGGTCTTGGCTATTTCACCTCAGTGTGGGCAGCGGCCGCCTGGGCCACCGCAAACAGGGCCATGCGCCTTTAAGAAGCAAAAATTAATGCAAAGCTTATTACAATCCCGGTGGTTGCTAACGCTCTCTCTCTTCCACTGCCCAAGTGTCTGAATTTCAGCTTCAGATGAGTGTGGCCTGCTGGGATTTGAGCTGCCAGTTTAATTAGTGTTCAGTAATTTCAATAATGAGTGACAATTCATCGGGGCTTTTAGGTTGGTCTTCTGTTCAGAAGCAAATCAATAATCCACAGTTTTTCCCCTTCTTTAAAGACAAGAAAGTGGCATGTGAGTTACATCAGATGAGAGAAAATAAATGAGGAAACGCTCAAGTCCCGCAGTAACTGGAGAGGCAATAGGCTTTAATGGCGTGGGCAGCCTCTCTGGTTTGTTGATGTTATTGGAGGAGCAGAAAGGTCATTAGTAGCTGGAAAGAGGCTCTCGGATCCTCACCGTAAATAGTTTGCCCTGGCTGTAACCATAGTGATTCGGGTAAATGAACACAGGTATACGGATTACTCCTGTATTCCCCAGGCTGCCTGTATTATTGCCTCCGAAGATATAAAAACAATTGAGGCTAATTGTATGAGAGTGAGTTTATTACAAACATAAATGGAAAGGAAAAAAGAAAACCAGAGATGTTTTTTCCAGAGGCTCCCCCCACCTTTGTCTCTATCATCTACGCTTCCGCCGCGTCTGATCTCTTGTCACCGCCAGCTTGTTCAGAAAGACACCAGCATGGAGAGGCGCTGTGGCTGGAAATCGAGGCGTCTGTGGATTTGGAGGCCTGGCTTTAAGTGGGCTGTCATCAAGCTCCAAAGCGCAATCAGGACTGGCAATTACTTTTTTACTGCTGGTGGCTGCACGAAGCAGAGGCGCTTCAAAGCCGAGGAAATGCATTTATCTCAGCTAAGACGTCGGGGTGGGACGCCTTGCCCCAGCCAGTGGCTGAAAGTTACCTGCGTTATGGCGGGTACCCCGCCAGTCGGCCGGAGCCGTGGCTTTTTTGTAAACTCGCACGCTCCCTTTTGTTACAGCTACAAAGACTCTGTCTTCATAAGGTGTTGTGATTTGCAGTCTACAAACCCATTAAAAAAACTCAAATGAAATCCCCAGCTGGGAAGGTCAGGTCTAATGAGGTGGGCTGTTGCGAGGAGTGGTGGCTCACAGCATCCCCCATGTAGGCCAGAGGTGCTCCAAGTGAACAGCTGCTTATAATTATTATCATCTGACACTTTTCATTCACCTCAGGTGCTATTTTTTTCTCACAAGAGAACAGATTAATTGTATATCAACTGATATACATAAAAAAGGGTTTGATAGAAGGCTTAATAAAGTAACATTAAATAGGCAATCCCACTGAAATTCTAATGTGTATATTCTTAATTAAATTCCCGTGTACTGTACAGTAATTCAGGTGCATTCTGTTTCCTTTTGCACCCACCGAATAGAAAGCCAGAAACGAGGGTGGAAAGGCAGACAGACGCACACAGAAATCCTACTTCCCTTCTTCCAATCCCTCCCCACATAGGAGGAGTCTGAAAAGAAAAAAGAAAGGAAAAAGGTAACTGGCAAGGTGGCACCCATGCGGTCATCGGAACCCGTGTCTACACAGACCCTGAACATTCTAATGCTGAAGAGTCCATTTGCGCCATTAGACTTTGCAGAGTTGGCCGGGCTCGGTGGCTCCGCCTATAATCTCAGCATTCTGGGAGGCCGAGGGCTGCCTGAGCCCGCAGGTTCGAGACCAGCCCGGGCAACCTGGCAAGACCTCGTCTCTACAATAAAAATAAAAATAAAAATTACCGGACAGGGTAGTTCCAGCTACTTGGAAGGCTGAGGCGGAAGGATCGCTGGAGCCCAGCAGGTTGACACTGGAGTGGCCGTGAGCGTGCCACTGCCCTCCAACCTGGGCAACAAAGTGAGACTCCAACTCGAAAAAAAGTTTTCCGAGTTACTTCGTCCTAATGAGAGGACAGAGCCACATTAAAATAAAGATATGATTAAAAGAACAGAAGGAGGAAGAGAAAATGAAAGAAGAGAAGATGGAAAGATGGAAAGAAGTGATCAGCAGTCCCAGGTTCACTCTGGAGTTAACGGTCGAGTCAGAGGAGAATAAATATGTGTTTAAGCCAACACGTAGAGGTAATGATGCGGTTGTAATTCATTAACTGCCTTGAAGTGAATCGTGCAAATTCACTTCACTCAGCTCCAGGGCAGCTGCACCAAGAACTAGCACCTCGGGGCAATCCTCTTCCAACTGCCCAGTTCTGCCATGTCGGGGAAATTTCAGATTTTCCTTGCATGTCTGAAAGTAACTCTTGTGCTACAAGGGGAGAGAGCGTTAAAACACGGCAGGTGAGGTGAAGTGCTTTCGTCCAAAATATTGGCACAGAAATCATAATAGGATTGATAAAGACAGAAGCTCTTACCGAATTGTGCAGAAAATGGCATGTTCGGTCATTGGCAGCTTGACGACATGAGGCGAAAATAAGTATCTTACAATTCCAAGCTAAAGATGCTGCCTCGGGTGCTGACCTATGGATAGCTGAGGAGGATTTTTTAGCTGTCAGAAAGATCTGGACCCTGCAGGGGTAACCAAAAGTACCTGTGGAGCCAGGAGATAAGTCCTGGAAAGTTATTACTGGGAGGGATAACCCTCACAGCTTCTGAAGCCAACTAGCTTCCTGGCCTGCAAGTTGAATGCCACCAGCAGGATGAACAATCTGGAATCCCCGTGTCCATCCTGTGTGTTGTGTTGTCGAGTGCAGCACTGGCTTTATAGTAGAAGAACCAATTTTGACCAGGCTCTGCCACCTGGAAGCTGTGTAATCACAGGCAAGATGTGACCCCAGAATCCTCAGTGACATTTTCCATAGATGGGCTAATCCTGGCTGTCCAGGATGACTCATGGCCTCGTGTGTTTGGTCACCGAATGCTCCCCGAGTCCCCGCGCCATACCAGCTGCCACTTTATCCCCTGGGGAGGCACCACGTCATGGCCTGCCCTCATGGTTGAAGGTATTGGAGCATCAGCTGGAGATGCCTGCAGATACCTGAAGGCTGGTGCCTGGTGGGAGACAGATATGCTTTGTAAATAGCAATGCAAAAAAAGTAAGGTAGAAAAGGAAACAGCACAGCCACTGATTGTTCTGAGCTGTATTTGTGATTTCTCTGTCACTGTTAGTCCCACCTGACACTGAGAGTAGCATGTCACAGTGTGCCAGTGAAACCTGAAAAATACGCACACACAGGCTCACACGCATGTACACATATACACGCACATGCACTTATATGCACACACACATAGACAGGCATACACATATATACTTGTAAGTACACACACAGACACATAAACATACATATAACCCCAATAACATATACCCACACAATGCCACATATCCATGTGCATGCTCGTGTAGTTACCCACTGACATGTGTGTATATACACATGCAGGCATGAATACTTGCACGTGTACACGCACCTACACAATAGTCACGCAACCTACATACAGACAGACTCTCAGGTGCTTCAACTGTCAGTGCTGGGCACAGAAAAGCATTCAGAGCTTGCATGGTATACAAGATTTGTTCTGGTCAAACTGCATAAAGTCTTACTCAAGCGTTCTTAAGTTCTTTATCGCTCTCAGGCTTGAGGTGGCTTCTCCTGCATCCGCTTTCAGGTGGGCCCCATGCATTGCTGCCCCAGGGAGCTTTGAGTTAACCAACAGGGCTGGCTGCAGCTTGCACCTGAAAACGCTTCTGCTGCCCACAGAGCAACGAGGAGAGGATAGAGGCGTTCTATTCCTTTCGGTGAGACAAGAATTGCTTTGCTAACGGATTTCACAGGAAGCCAAAATCCTTTTCCTCCTCAGGAAAGAGAAGCCAGGTGGCCTCCTACCGTGATTTGCTCTGCCCTGGCCTGAAGAGTCCATGACAGGTGCTCAGGTCCCATGAAGGGCAGTTGACCACCTGCCACTCTGCTCACAGCCTGTGTTGCTTCAGGCCCAGGCAAGGGCGGTGTGGGCCGGGCGGGCACTTTGCAGGAGATGCCATAGTGCTCGGCCCAGACCCTGTCCCCGCTGCAGCCCTCCCTCCCCCAAGCTTTCATTGGCTCGCCCTAGCTTACTAGATGAGTCTCTGAGTGACCCCACTTCCTGCCTGGTCTCCTCCAGTGTGGCACTTCCCAACCTTGTGGTTCATCAAAGCGGAGCTCACGGTTGTTTCTCTAAATGCTCCCTACATGTCGCTCCACATGCCTTGGCTCAGACTGTACCCTCATTTCCACAAGCATCCATGACTCTTCCGAACTCACAACCTTACGCTCAAGGCAGGCACTGAGCCTGGGTCTCTGGGACCAGCAGCCAGGCCAATGTCAGCATAACACCCAAAAGTTGCATGAAACCAAAATGCCCATCAGTAGGTCTTCCGGAAGGACAATCCCCAAACAATCAGATGTTGAACTTCATAAACAAGTGAGACTCGGGTTTTGGAAACCCTTCGGCCAAGAACTTGGCTTATTGTAGCTAATATCACCCAGAATCTGAGTCTTGGAGAGAGAGAGGTCACTAATGCATCAGAAATTAGAAGCCTCTGGAGCTTAAAAAATTAAGGGGGTAAATTTAGGTCTGAATGACTCTGAAAAGTCCACCTCGTTAGAGGGGCTGTCAGCTCCTTGCCATTGTTGCAAGTTGTCTTGTCCATTTGACATCTGCCCACCAGCTGTGCCCTGGAGCAGGATGGTTGTCAATCCAACCTCCATTGGACTCTTGTGACAAGGAAGCACAGTGCTTGTATCCTTCCCTGATACATCTGATGGAATCCTCACCCAACCTTGAGAAAAGTGTCATTAATAGCTCGTTTTTGTAGATGAGGAAATTAAGGTGTAGGTAGAGCAAATAATTGATCTGAGGGCACTCAACTTGGAGAGGTGGAAACTTGACATAAGGCACTGGCAATTTCAAGGAATTTTGTAAGGCTGCACCTGACTTTAAGCAAACGGGAACATATTGTCCAACTAATATAATTATTAAAACTGGTTCCACAGAGCAAAATTGATGGAACACACAAATAGGAAGAATTTGAATATCCAAACCACAAAATGCATATTTTGACATGAATATGGCCAGGGAAGCCTGGCTTGGGCCTTGAATAGACAGGTCTGCGAGGCCTCGGTAAGCTCCAGCGTCTTCCTGCACACAGCAGCCCAGAGGAGGACGCTCCGTGGCAGAGATGCAATCCCTGGAACTCGTAAAGGACTGTAAACAGAGGCCACGCAGGTGTGCAGGGCCTACCCTGCTGTGAGTACAGAAGTCACATAGATTTTGGCGATTGGTTCAGTAACAACTAGGGCTTCGTGAGTGAGCTTCACCCCGACATACTTCTCATAGAACAAGCTGCCCTTCTAGTCTGACTTGCCTTGTTTTTTCATGCCGAGCTTCTTGTCTCAGCAGGATGTGACAGAATCTGGTGACCTTTCCTGCAAGCTCACCCAGGAAGACATGACAAAGGCAGACCCCAACAAGGCAGGGCACGCACTCTAAACAAAGTCCTTCAGAAAACACTGGGTACCATCGCCTATGAGGCAACAGGCTCGTACTGTGAGCCAGGCACCATGTCTCTTGGGTATGAGGCTTGTGTACCCACTGGGTGTGAGAAAGAGAATACCCACTGGATGTGAGGCCCTTGGCTGGGTGTCAGGGGATACAATGGGTGGCCAATGGCTGTAGCTGAAAATACTTAGTGTCTCTTAATCGGTCCCTTTGTGGCTCAGGGTGGTGCTGGCACCTGAACACCCCTGCTTAGTAGGACAATCTTCCCTTTTTTGAGTTGGAGTCTCACTCTGTCGCCCAGACTGGAGTGCAGTGGCCACTCCCGGCCACCGCAGCCTCGACTTGCTGGTCTCCGGCGATCCTTCCGCCTCAGCCTTCCAAGGAGCTGAAACTACAGGCACGTGCTACCACGCCCGGCTGATTTTTTTATTTATTGTAGAGATGAGGTCTCGCCAAGTTGCCCAGGCAGGTCTCAAACCCGCGGGCTCAGGCCATCCATTCACCTCGGCCTCCCAAAGCGCAGGATTACAGGCTGAGCCACCAAGCCCGGCTGAGCACCTCCCTTTACAGGCTGAGCCACCTCCCTTTTTACTCAAGTCTTTCTCTAAGAGACACAGGAGAGTCCAGAGAAGTTTCCAGAGGGATGTCTGGTAGTCAGATTGTGTCTTTGGGCCTCACTGCCTGCTGATCACCAGATAGCAACAGGGACTGGAGGGGGCAGGGCTTGGCCTCTCCGTCCATGTGAGGTATTGCAGCATGCCTTATGGAGAACAGAAGGAAGGAGTCTCTGCCTAGTCCCTGCCAGGCGACACTTGAGTTCCCTGAGTTTCAATTTGCTTTGTCCTGAAATAGCAGGTTTAAATGAGGTCATCTCTACATTCCCACCCATCTCTGAAGTCCATCTCTTCCTTTTATCTATATTTTTTTTGCCCTTAAGGTTTCCTTCTAGGATACCTGCCCAGGGAAGGCCTAGCTGGCCTAACCGGCTCTGATATTCCGGGCTGGGCCACAACAAGGGCATGAGTGGGACCCAACTGAGAGGAAGGGACAGTGGAGAGCAATTATCACAAGTGACATCTCTGTGGGCAGTTTCCACATAGTTCACGGCTCCAGTCGGAGGGAAGCAGCAAAACAAGTCTCTTCGTTTTAAATATGTGCTTTCTGAGGGTCAGGTCTGGGGGCAGTGGCCGGGTGGGGGGGTGGCAGCTGGAGGGGAAGGGCAAAAGTCATACAGGCATTTTGAAAACTGTCACTTTAAAATATGGGGTCGTCCCACTCAGGCTTCCAGGCAGGGCCAGCCCCCTGCTGATGAGGAAAGGAGGTGGTGGGAAAGAAAACCGGTGGCCAACCCCAAGAAGGCTAGAGCCAGCGCTTGGGGAACCCACACGGTTTTTCAAAAAGCATTGGTATACACACGTTCTCTTTCAGGTTTACATCAACCACGATGCAGAAAGCCCATCTATGAACCCACACATATGTAAACGACAGCAGAGCTTTATCTTCATACTTAGATGTCAAAATCTTCCCTGTTTTCTTGGAAATCCTAAATTAGTGGATTTCTTTCCATGTCAAGCTGGATAATGACTTTGGAGGATTCCAGAAGCCCACCATGTGACCATGAGTCTCCCCTGAAGAAACTGGCCACAAGTGGGGTCAAATGATTAAATTTCATGAGCTGAGTCGCACTGAAATCATGTCCGTGGCTTTTAAATCCCAAGTAGTTCATGATTTTTTTTTTTAATATCTGCCAAACAGAACAATGAGACCCTTTTAAATTCCCCAGTGAGCAACTATTAAAACCACAATTTACAACTGTACATATCATCTAACGTGTTAACCAGGTGTTCCAGTGTTATTGTTTGAAATTCTACCTTGGTTTAAATCAAATGAAGAAAAGCCAAAAGTCCAATTAAAATTCCACATTGCCTCTTTATCGAGGGTAGGTAAAAGACATTCGTTGCAGATTTAAGGGCAGAAATCTCATAAAATGTGAGGCCATCCTTTTTTCTTCCCCGTTTCTTATTTCTTGCTTAGATTCTCACAGCTTACTGGCATTTCCTGTTCCTAACCGAGGGGGGGGAGAAAGAACTAGAATAAATCTAGGAATTTCTGGCTTAATTTTAGTAGCATCCTGGACACTCTAGCTGAATTTGACAATTGAGTGTTGTCATGGGATATTAAAATTGTGCAGTGGGCCCATTTAGGCGATTATTTCATAGGCCGTTCCTTAATAAGTTCCATGCCTCTGCTGGGTCCGCCTTGCCAACATGTGTCCATTGTGTTTAATAGTTCAGTGACAACAAATTTATGTTGCTAAGCTCCAAAAAGTAAACCCAACCCAAACACCTCCCCCAACCGCCTTTGCAGACATTGACCAAGGTAATATGGAATTCAGTTGTCTTCACTCGATGTAATTATTTCCAGACTTAAACTGCCTGTTTTTGTCTTTGACCATTTTTCTCATTCTATCCTGACCCCGAAATACTGGTGTTCCTTTGTGCTTGCGGTTTTCTTAGATTTCATTGTCACCTCCCTCCCACCACTGACTCTTCTGCAGAACTTTATATGCCCCCGAATCTCCTTCAGCTCTTGGCCAACTCGCCTTTTTCTGTCGCTGGCAGAGGCTGCTTTGCCATGAAGCACAGTCACCGGGTTCCCTTGGACCCACCAGATTCACTTGGTTCCAGGGGACGAAATTGAAACCAAAGGATTTCCTGGAGCCCTAGCTGCACTGTAATAAATGGGATAATGTGATCAATCAGATCGATTATTTTTCTTTTCACAGGATTCATGAAACTGGAAAAAAAAGTGTCAGTTACAGCACATCTGTTCTCCTTTACGCCTTATTTAAGAAAATAATTCTTGCCAGATTTTTACCCACCCATAATCATTGCACCATTTTTACAGATGTGGTTTTTAACAGTTTCATTTTGGCCCCAAATCTTTTATGCAATTTGCAATGAATTTGCTTCTTGGCTTGCACTTCATTATGATTTGGCAATAAACAGAGGGAGGTAAAGGAATCTGTTCCCAGGACTACACCTTTTCCCAACGTTTTGCTAAACCGAACGCGAAGAGTGGAAATGATCACTGTCATCGTTGTGGCTATTATTGTTATTATTATCAGCAGCAGCCGTACGATATGCACAAGTTTTGCACTTGAGTATTTAATTTGGCAGTCACCTATAGATTGTTTTTCTATACTCTTAATTAGATACTCCCTTTTTGAGCCCTAGCCCAGAGCAGGGCTGTTCCTGCAAATCCCTGGATATAGACAAGGAGGCAGGACTTTCCCACACAATGGCATTCTACAGGCCAAAGTCCCCTGAATGCAGTACATAGACAACACTATGAGAGGACCTACCTTGGCCTTGAGGAAAGGAGAGCAGGTGTTGGCCTGTTCCAGAGGCTCCAGATACACAGTGGGTTAAGACAGTGCCAATGCCAAGGCCAACTAAGAACCAGCAAAGTCAAGCAAAGTGAGTGGCTGTGATGGAAACCCTGAACGCATCAGAGAGGAACTGACAGCTGCACATGACAAGGCTCCTGTAAAGGCGCTGTGCTCGTGGCAAACTTTGGGGGCAAATGCCATTATCTCTGCCATGTAGATGGGCAAACTAAGGCTCAGTCCGCTGCGGTGCCAATGCTTGTGTGCCCTGCAGGTGTCATGCTGTGGCCACAGTGGGGCTTGTGAAGCTCTTTTGGCTTCCTGTGTGTTGTATCTCTAGAGAGGTTAGGGTTGGCACCACTACGGGAACCTGTGGGAGCTGCACTGGGTAGCGCTGGTCCCAAATTATAGAGCCCACCCTGGAAAGCATAAGTTCTCGCTAGACAGGGAGCCACTCAAGGACACAGACGACCACAAGAAACAGGAAACGACGTCGGCGGAATAGACCATAGTCAGAGAAGAATACTCATGTGTCCCCAGGCCGGCATCGGTCCAATCCTCCACAATCACAGGATGGGTGGTCAAGGGCCCTCCCTAAGTGCCCACCAGTTCCTGGGGACTGCTGGTCCCCAAGTAGCTTGGCATTCCTGTTTTTGCTGAATTTCATGAGTAGGTTTTTGTCTCCCTGATGTTCTGCACCACGGAACAAATGCGAAAATCGTTTTCTTTAATTTCCACTGAGAAAACAAAATTCAAAACAAGAAAAATCATGCACCCAAACAAAACTCACTCACAGGAGAGTCAGACATTCCTGAACTGGGATAGATGGAAAAGCGGACATCACCAAGATGGAAACAACTGGAACGGGAATATGAGATAAACAAAATAGTCTCTTAAACATATGTCTGGATTTCCTGCACAACTCATATCCCAGTTTTCCGAGCTGCAGTCTAAACCTCCGCTCCTGCCTGTTATTTTTCTACCTTTCCCCTCCCAGGTCCAAAAACCAAATCCCAGCCTTTGTTCCTACGGGTCAACTCTGCCTCCATTGGCTTGTTTCCTCTATCCTGGCTCCAGGCCTCCCAGTGGACGCTGAGGAACAAGTTCCTCAGCAAAGTCCTCAAGCCCTAGGCTTTGTCTAGGCTGGCGGTGGCTGCATTTCTCCAGTGAGGAAAGAATTCAACGGGTGCAAAGGAAAAAAAAATGTGATGCACTGAGCCCCGGCCTGCATGACAACACAGAGAGGGAGCACCCCACTTCAGCCTCTGGACAAGGAAGACCCAGGGGACGGCGGGGTCGGCTGACCTGTGCTGTCGCTGTCCCTGGTCTATCGCAGGCACCTTTGGGTGGATGCTCTGCTGGGCAGTCCGTGCCGCTGGAGAAGCAGAATGGTTTGTTTCTGTTCTCCAGCATCAGGGTATAGTCAGGGCCAGAAGTGCGTACAGAATGAATGAGCATCTCACAGAAAGCAGGAAAGACCTTGCATTTGATCCCAGCGAGTGCTGACAGTGGAGAGCTGAAGGAGCACATGCTTCAGGGATTCCGGTCCTCAGGAGGGGTGTCTGCAGGGGAGAGCCCCAAATGCAGTGTGCAGTTCAGGCTGTAGGAGCAGGAGGTGCAGGGCCACCAGCCAGAAGCAGCTTGCCAAGGGTGTTGGTCGCCAGCAGGGCTGTGGCATCAACTTTGAGGCTCTCCCCTCCCAGGGACCCCCTCTGTGTGCCCGGCCTCGGAGTCTGTCCTGGCTCCTCCCCCTCGCCTTCCCTCTAAGAATTAGTATCCCCAGTTTACAGATGGCAAAACGGGGACAGCAAATCCAGGCATGTCCCAAGCAATGAGGCCTAGCTTCAGTCCTGGTGGGTCTGGCTCCAAAGCCTTTGCAGCTCCAGAGTGTGGGTGGTTTTCCTCTGGCTGAAGGGGACCTTTGGGGGTGAACACGCACAGGGTCCACACAGTCCGTTTTCGGAGCCCATTGCTTTGTAAAAAGCTGGATCCCCAGGGCCAGCCTGAGCTCCCAGAGAGGCTCCTGGGGCCTGCCTCATCGAGGATTCTGGAGGCTGGGCCTGCTCTGTGTGTCCCAGATGAAAAGAAGAGCCCGTGCTCTGTTTGGCGTGCGTTCTTGCAGCCCACCCCACCTTGGGTAAGATGCCAAGGCGCAATTTCGTGCCCTCTTCCTCCGTGCCATCCTTAGGGGCTGGGCAGAGACAGAGGCGTCGAGGAGGCAGAAGCAGGCTCGTTGAAGCAGCTCCCGGGTTCAGAGAATCTAGGACATAAAGGAGAGGGTGTCTCCCGAGCATGCCACGTCTTAGCAGCGCCCGGCTGGCCGGCAGCGCTGACCTTGGCCTGAGAGCCTCAGCTGGCAACTGTCCCTCTGACCTCACCGCAGCCGCATCCTCACTGGCCCTCGCTGGGGACCCCGGGCTGGGTGGCCTCCTCAGCTGGGCGGTGGACGGAGGGCAGTTGTGTTTTCCCTTCCAGTGTCAGCCCC
>NW_007252247.1:669154-827550 GCF_000164805.1 Carlito syrichta | reverse complement strand
CCGGCCCTGGGTGGTCTGGGGACCCGGCTGCTTCCGAGCTCATTTGCCTGCAGACGCCCTCACCTTGTCAGCGCCAATAATTATCCAGTCGGCGCTACTCAGAGCTGCCATTCCTTAAGATTGGATTAGATTGAAGAGGCTGAGGCCCGGCTCCTCTGTGCATTTTCCCAGTCAGTTAGCGTAACCACTGGGGGCCTCGCCGAGGCCTACAGCAGAGCGACACTAACTTTCTCTCCCCTTCCTTATTACGGAGCTTAATAACAGCAGGCAGTGTATTAATATGTAAGAGATCAAGAGATTATTGATTAGAGTCACTTGCCTAATATCCCCTGTCCGTCATGTAGTTCAGCAGCCCTTTCATGATTTTTTGTGTCAGGCCATTTAAATATTCATGACCGAGTTGCTTTGTACCTCCACGGCTGAATTTCTAATTAATCTGTCAAAAGAAATACAATATGCCCGGAAGCCTTATTATTATAAGGGTCAGCTGAAACAGAGATGGCCTGGCGAGGCCTAAGGGGTAATTAATTATAACAATGCAGTGTTTACCTTGTGTGGTACCTGCGGCCTAAATGAGGCCTAAATTAGACTCAAGCCACTCCAGTCTGCGTTTGAAGCCTCCCGATATGCCAGACTGGATCATAATGATGGGAGGAGAGAGCCGAGAGCCGCGGCTATGTAACAACATAATCAGCAATTATAGCTGCGAAATGGGGAGAAGGGGGAATTTTATCTCATTAGAAAAGCCCGAGTAGAAAGTTTTTTTTTCTGTCACCAGCTCTTTCCTTTAGAATTCAAATGATTCCACTCTAAAGGTGAGGGATCTCAAATCTAATTCCAGTGCAGAGAGCTGGCCTAATTAGTGGTATACTTTGGCTAAAATATGAATGACATTTGTTCCAGCTTGCAGCGGCCTATTAATAGAGGGTGTCAGAGTGAAACATTAAGTGTATCATTCTTCTGTCAATTTATTTCTGTCATTATTGTTTCTTTATTTCCTCTGCCACATTATGGTCACTAATTTCTCCTCACTTTTATGAGATTCTTAATGTGGGCCTTTAATGAACTCCAAAAACTCAACCACAACTCTGAAATTAAAATACTAGGCTCCTGTCAGGATGGCACGACAGAGTAAAACTTGAATAGTATCATTCTTCTGTCAATTTATTTCTGTCATGATTTTTCTTTATACCCTGCCACATTATGCCCACTAGTTTAATTCCATTTTTATGTGACTTGTTAATGTGAATTTTAGGTGGCTTTTAATCACCTCCAAATTTGTAGAATATCACAATAAATCATAACTGTATCCCCTCTTATGACAATTTATTTCTGTCATTATTTTTTATTTCTCCTTCCTTATTACAACTCCGAGTTTCATCTCCTCCTCTGTGACCTTTACATGGTTGCATTTTAAAAAGAAGCACATAGAAAGTTTGCTCTTTCTCAGTAACTAAAGGAGAAGTCATTTTATGGGGCTTTGATTTGTGTCGCCTGTACAGTGGGTCACAGGTGTGTTTGTCCCACTGAACTCTCCCACTGGCCAGCGAGACGTGTGTACCCAAAAGGAAGAGAGTTCACTGGGAATTTCGAAAGGAAAAGTGTCACCGGAGGAAAACAACAACGAAAAACGGGAACTGTTTAGAAGTGGACTGATTTGGAGACAGTGGGTTGAGTTCTGAAAAAAAAACCCGCCCATTTCTCTCCTGACACAAGTCCTGTGATCATGCATTGTGGGCAAGAGACAGCCTCTTAAACAAATGAGCTTATGCTATGGCTGCCGATTCTGCAGACCCATGAGCCAAATCTAACCACATCGGCATCCATTTCTATCCAGCCCATTTGTAAGGTTCGTTTTACACTTTTAAATCATTGGAAAATAAAGCTAAAGAAGACTATTTGGTGATATTTGAAAATGATAGGAAATTCAGATTTCCGAGTCCCTCAGTAAAGTTTTATTGGAACACCACAATCAGTCATTTACGTGTTGCTTATGGCCGCTTTTGTGTTACAACGGTAGGGTTAAGGGGTTATGAGAGATCATTTGGTTCCCAGGCTAGCTGGCTCCTGGAGGATAAAGTTTGTTGAGCCTATTGTTAAGAAAAGAAAATGACTTCGCAGTGGTAATATTTCTTCTGAGCAACTCGGACAAAGATTTTTGGTTCAACATTCAGAGAAGGTTTATGGAATTTTGAAAGTCGAGTATGGAGGAGGCCTGAGCTGTCATTTCCATGCTCTGAGCTGCAATCTGGTTGGTTGAGCCTGTATTTTGCAAGGGCTTTCACACATGTATTGCTTCAAAAAATATTTTCTGTGCTTCAGCTCTGAAACAGGGATTGTATCAGGACACCAGGCCCTGGCAAAATGGAGGCACTGAAGGCCAGCACTTGTCCTGAATCACTGTGTTCTCTTCCACTGTTAGGGACACAGATTTAAACCCTGTAAGTGCAGGAAGACTCACAGACAACTCTTCTTAATTTGAGTTAGAACATTTAGGTGAGAATGGGGAGGAGTTTGAACCATTATAGCCTGAAACTGACCAACAGTTTAACTTATTGAGCACCTGACATGGGCCAGGTAATTTGCTTAATAGTGGGAATTCAAAAATGTGCCACTTAAAAGATGTCCTGCCTCCAAGGAACTCCAGTCTTCACCTTTTACCACCGAGGCAGTAAAGTGCACATGGCACTTCCTGTGTTGTTTTTAACGGGTCACTTTACCTACAGGAAAGGGTAGAATCAATTCAAATAGCTACCAGCCCCCGAAGCCTTGAAATGTATGGTTTTCTAAGCTCAACTTGCCATGGCATCCAAAATAACAAAGTAATGGCTTTCATCATCTATGGGGGCAAGTTCACACTCCTTGCTGTGACCCACCATAGACTGACCCCCCCCCCCAGGGATTCTCACATTGAATCCTGCTCTAACCCTTGAAAGAACTTTCCAGCTGCTGAACACAGATGGACTCCTTCTCTATGCTGTTGCCCATGACTCAGAATGCCCACTCCAAGGAGTACCATCCTTTCCTCCAAGAAGCCATCCTTAAGGATTCTGGGTTCTCCAGTGCCTTTAAAATTTTTTTTCTTTTTCTTTTGATCATCTATTTCACTGGGGAAAGAACGCCCATTTCAACAAATGGTGTCCCAAATAAATGTCCACAAACAAAGAACAAACTTTGACCCCTACCTCACACCATATAGAAAAATTAACTCAAGAGGACCAAAGTCCAAAAAGCAAGAGCTAAAGCTATACAACTCTTAGAAGGAAACATAGGGGTAAGACTTAGTAATCTTGGGTTTCGATGACAGTTTACCCACCCCAAAACCAAGACACCTGCTATCAGTGCCAACCTCACAACCCACTGACCTGAGCGCACACATTTTACTCACCCTCACTTCATCACTGGCATTCTCCTTTCTCTCTCCCTCCACCCCTTCCTCTCCCTTTTTCTCCCTCCCCCATTTCTCTTTCTGACTCCTCTCTCGCCAAGCAGTTGAATTTTTTGTGATTTTCAGTGATTCTCTCATGATAATAAAAGTAATATATGCACTTTTTAGAAAAGATAGGAAATTGTCAAGAAGAAAATAATAAGGACCCATCATCTTACCAGCTAGAGACACGTTATTAATTCTCTCTTTCTTCTTTCCATATTTTTCTCCATTCATCACTGGAGTCTACTAGATAACATTTTAAATTTTAAATTACATATCGTTGGACACATTTTCGTGCATTAAAATTTCTACAAATATGTTTTTCGAAGGTTATACCTTTTAATGGTAAAAGCATACTCAACAAACTAGAAGCAGAAAACAATATTTTTAACATGATTAAGGACATCTATGAAATACTCAGACCTGACATCCTACTTAATGGTGGAAGCTTCTCTCTAAGATCAGGAACAAGGTAAGGATGTCCACTTTCCCAACAATTTGTCAACATTTTGCTGGTGGATCTCGCCAAGGTGATCAGACAAGGAAAAGAACCAAAAGTCATCCGGTTTGGAAAGAAAAAAGTAAAACTATCTCTATTTCCAGATGACATGTTCCTGCCTAGGAAAGATCCAAGGGAATCCACAGACAAGTACTAAAGCTAATAAACCAGTTCGGCAAATCTTTAGAATACAAGATTGATATAAGATATCAGTTGTATTTAAACTTTTAATATCATCATGCTTTACTTTTATATTTTACCTTTTGTTATTTTTGATATCACAGAAATGATGAACATACTAAAAGCAAAATAAAACAGTTGCATTTAAAATAGTATCCAAAGGAAATAAAACATCTAGTGATAAGTTTAACAAAAGAAATAGAATACTTATACATAGGAAACTACAGCAATTTACTAAAAGAAGACCTGAATAAGTAGAACAGCATCCATGTTGATGGATCACTTAAAAGATGCCCTGCCTTCAAGGAATTCCAGTCCTTACCTTTTACTGCCAAGACAGCAAAGTGCACGTGGCAACAATGTTAAGACTTAACATTGCTAAAATGTCAATATTCCCCAAGCTGCTCTACAGAATCAATAAAATTCCTATTAAAATCTAAGCTGAATTTTTTTTTTTTAACAGATTGATAAACTGATCCTAAATTTATGTGGAAATGAGGTGGACTCAGAAGAGTCAAAAAAAAGTGTTGAATAAAAGGACTATATTTCCTGATTTTGAAATGTAATACATAGCCACAGTTATCAAGATAGGTCGATACTGGCATAAGGACAGACATATAGAATAATGAAATAAAATCTAGAATCCAGAAATAAACCTATACATTTATGGTCAGTTGGTTTTTCAACCAAAGTGCCAAGACATGTCACTGGAGAAAGGAACACCCGTTTCATTTGGTGCTCCAAAATATGTCTGCAAGCAAAGAATGAATTTTGACCTCTACTGCACACCATATAGAAAAAACTAACTCAAGTGGACCAAAGAGCAAAAAGCAAGAGCTAAAGCTATAAAATTCTTGAAGGAAACATGGTGTAAGATTTTGTAACCATGGATTAGACAAAATTTCTTAGATCTGACACCTAAAACATAATTACCAAAGAGAACATAAGCCATGCACGGTGGCTCACACCTGTTATCCCAGCATTTTGGGAGACTGAGGCGAGAGGATTGCCTGAGCCCAAGGGTTTGAGATCAACTTGATGAGATCTCGTCTCTACAGTAACTCAAAAATTAGCCAGGCATGGTGACTCATGCCTGTAGTTCCAGCTACTTAGATGGCTGAGGGAGAAGGATTGCCTGAGCCCACTAGGTTGAGGCTGCAGTGACTGTAAGCATACTACTACACTCTAGCCTGGGTGACAGAGTGAGACTCTGACTCAAAAAAACAGAAAACATTGACTTGAATTTTAAAAACTTTTGTGCCTCAAAGGACATTATCAAGAAAGTAAAAAGACAATACACAGAATTGGAGGGAAAAAATGGCAAATCATATATTTTACAAAGCTCTAGTATATGAGAAATAACTCTTTTAACTCAACAATCAAAAATAACCCAACTTAAAAATATACTAAGGATTTGAATAACAATTTTTTTCCTAAAGAATATATTAAAATGGTCAATAAGAAGATCATTGGTCATTAGGAAAATGCAAATCAAAAGCACTTCACATTCATTACTATGCTAGTAATAAAAAAAGACAGATAATAACAAATGTTTGTGAGAATGGGGAGAAACTGGAACCCTCATGAAATTGCTGGTAGAAATGTAAAATAGTGCCGCTCCTTGGGAAAAATCTGGCAGTTCCTCGTATGACTCAGAAATCCCACTTTTAGATATATACCCAAGAGAACTGAAAACATATGTCTACATACAGACACAAAATTTCCACAAATGCTCACAGCAGCATCACTCAAAATAGCTCCAAATAGAAACAGCCTAATTGTCCAGCAACTGATAAATGGATAAACCATATGTGATTTTCTTAACCATAAAAAGGAATGAAGCACTGATACATGCTACAGCATGGTTGAACCTTAAAAACATGATGGTAAGTGAAAGAAACCAGGCATAAGAGGCCATGTGTTGCATGATTCCATTTATTTGAAATGTCCAGAATAGACAAATTGTGGTTGCCGGGTGAAGGGGAGAATGGGGAATGATTGATGATGGGTACAGTGGGTTTTTGGGGGGTAAGAGCGTGGGGTTAAGGAATTAGATAATGGTAATGATTGCACAAATTTGTGAATATAACAAAAACCATGTAAAAGAGTGAGTTGGATGGCATGTGAAATATATTTTTTTAAAAGACTGCATGTCATTATATTATGAAATTAAGTCACAGTGCTTATTCTCTAAATATTGGGCACTGCTGAGTGTCTCATACCTTGTACACCCTGCAACTGAGGTGTCTTTCCTTACCATTGGCCCCATTCATTTGCCCCAGGCAGCTGCCCTCCCATGGTGACAGCTTTAGCTCAGGGGAGGCCTTGGGTCTCAGAGGCCCCAGCCCAGTTGCTCCTACTCTGAGTGGGCACCCTGCCTGTCTTCTGGCAATGCCCACCTTCCATCTTCCCCTGCCATCCCCGCCCCACCTCGCCACCTTGGCTTCCACTGCAGGTTACAGGGGAGTCGAACATCACGGTGGGCTTTTTCCCGCAGAGTGCCTGTCCATAAATGCGGGGGGTCTTTAGGATGCCCTCTTTGTTTCTGAAGATGATCCCTGCAGGGAAGGAGGGATGGGCTGGCTGGCTACTCCTCCTACCCCCAGCTACTCCAGACTCTGGCTGTGAGCTTTGCACAGAGAGACACCCTTAGGAGGGCAGGCTGTGCGCACATAGCCCTGAAGAGATGCAGAAGTAGGTGATGAGAAAATGGAACTGACTCACGTGACCCCCCCCCCCCCCCAATCCTCAGCATCTCCATCTAAACTCACTCCTGCTGCAGTTATGGCTTCTGGTGGCTCATCCCTCTTGCAATGACCTGGAGAACTGAGATGAATATGCAAGCATGCATGTACATACGTATGACGATGCAACATGCATGTACGTATATACACGTATCTATGAGAGGAGACCCCAAATAAACCCGGAATTATTTTTTGGAGGGCAGTCCCCTAGTAGTACAAGCTTCCCCCAATAGGTTAGTGTTCTAGGAACCCATTGTCATCAGACTTCCAGCTAGTGTTGTTGTGAGAGGCTGAATTCAGCTTCGGTGAATTTTTATTTGGAAATTCGTTCGGCACGTTTGCTCATTTCACGATGGGTGATTTACAAGTGCACCCGCTCACTCCACACTAAATGTTTGGCAGGTTTTGACCAGAAATGGCCTGACCTCAGTTCCCCACCCTCGCCCCTAGTGACTTTTTTTGTTTCCCCCAGATGAAAACAGTCCTCAGAGGGAAATGTTTTACCAGTGTGGAAGAGGTGAACCAAAAAACAGCAGCAGCACTAAAAGGCATCAAAATTGACGAGTTCAAAAACTTTTGAGCAGTGGAAAAAGCATCTCAAAAGGTGTATTGCATCAAACAGAGAGTACTTTGAAGATGACAGAAGTTTAAGAATAAGTGTACAATTTGCTAATAAGTAAATTTCATTTGGGGGGGTCCACCCATGTATATATACATATAAATGCACATACACTTTTTAATATATGTTTATTTTTAAGTGTTTCCCGATGTGTTGTTATGTAAATTCCCCAAAACAGAAATACTGAAAAAAATAATGCAAACACACAACTTACCAATGGATCACATTTTGATGCATCAGCTAGCTCCCTCTGTTTTCATACACAAATTTTGTTCTGTACTATTTGATAGTTGAAATGCTTATGACACTTAAACTATAAGTACTTCACCTGGTATCTTTACAGAATAAGCTATATTCATCTGCACTGCTACAATACATCATTACACTGAAAATCTATGAATAACTTCATAATGCTATCTGATATCCAGACCAAAGTCACATTTTCCTAATTATCCCAAGAATGTCTTTTATAGGATTCGATTTTGATCCACATTTGCTTTTGGTTGTTGTTATGTCACTTTGGTCTCCTTTAGTCTGGAAATATCCATCTCCCTCCCTTTTTTATATGACAATGTCTTTTTGAGGAACCCAAGATCATCCCAGGTTCTGAATTTGTCTAATTATTCCCTCATGGTTGTGGCTTAACTCTTTCCCCCAGCCCTGTATTCTCTCTAAGCCAGAAGTTTGGCTTAGAATTCTACTATATTTTGATAATTTTTAAATATTAAATTAGCATAGAGTTATTAAAATTTGGAAAGCAACAAAAATTGCTAAATCTCTCATAATCTCCCCCAAATTATTTTCCATATTTCCTAGTAGTCTTTAGTGAACATTCATCTGTTTATTTATCCACCTGTCTTTCATTCAATAAATATGTTCATTGGCTTTATATTCTGCCTATGGAATTCTTACCACACCCGAGAAACAGTATACTCTTGTTCAGGCGGTTGCCTTCAGGCTCCAGAAATACATTTTAATTCTACTTTTCTTGCCATACATTTCACCATAAGCATACCCTGTATTATCACAGAGAGTACACTCTCCATTGCATTTAATTGAGATGGTTTTAATTCGTTTCCCCCCTCAAAAAATGTGATCATAAAGATGCCGAAGGAACACAAAGTCAGTGTCTGCTCTTGGTTTCTGCCCTTGGCGGAGCCAACCGGTCTGCCTGGCTTGTGTGCTGGTGGCCTTGAATGACTGCAGAAATGAGAGGGAGGCTAGATGCAGCCCCTCTTCCTTTACTGTCCATATTTAGGGTTGAGATGCCTTTACAAGAAGGGAAAGACCTTGCATTGCAGTGTGGTCTCTGAATGAACTTGTTTTCTTTTCTTGGAGCTAGCATCCGCTACTGAGTGAGCATGGAAGCTCCTCTTCCCTCTCCCACCCATGTTCTGCTGGGACACCATTCTCTTGAGCTGCCCGAGGGGCCCTGGGTAGGATAATAGAGAGGATTTGAGCTCACGGGACTGGACTATCTGCTCTTATGGGTTCAGTATATTGAGCTTTTCATGGTATTCCTTTAAGGAAAGAACTTCTCGCCTCCACCCACTTATTAAACAGCAGTCTCTGCCAGGTCTGCTCACCTCTTGGACAATGAGGGCTCAGGGTTAACTGCACTGGAACCGCCTGAGAACTCAGTGAGATGCAAGACACCACAGCCTTAGACTTCAGAACACTGGGGCAGGGGGTGCGGGGGAGTGTCAGAAATCAGCAACAAAGACAAGCTCACCTAGGCTGACCTGAAACCTTCCTGAATGCAGGGATACAGATGCCACTCATCTTGGCATTGGTCCTCAAGTTCTCATTTTTCCCTACTTTACTCACAAGCCAGCCAACAGGGATGGTGGTGGTGATGGAGCAAATCAAGATCTCAACATTTAGAACCACCAAGGGGCAGAACTGGAGGCCTGGGCTGTCTCCACGCAAGGCAAAAACCCACTCCCACGGTGACTGTCTGAGGAGCTGAGATGGCTCTCATGCTCTAACCAAAATGCTTCCCCATCTAGAGCTGAGGGTCACCCCCCTTCCTTCCACACGGGTGTGTCTAGCATGGCTACCACATGTAACACTGGGCCAGGCAAGACCCCAAATACAACTGAAAACATACTCGCCCCTTAAATACACAGTGACATCCCAGAATCTTCTTTCAGATTTGTCACCCAGACCTCTGAAAGAGTTGCTGAACTTCACTACTTTTTATTGTTCAGAGTGGTATATTATTTTAATCTGAGCCAAAGTGTTTTCTTCAGTGATAGCTTTACGATTTTTCTGAGTAATAAAGAAATGCATGCTCATTATTAAATTCCTCTCAGAGTTGTGCAGAAACCCATTCTAATTTTTGGTGTATGCAATCCCAGTGTTTATGTGTTCTCTGTGTGTGCGTGTGTGTGTACATACACACACAATTAATGCAAAATGCATTATAGAATATCAACTATGAATCTATATTATTCTTTTAATTGCTGCATAGTATTTTATTTTACGGATATTTAATAACTTAGCTTAACCAGTTCTCTGCTATATGAAGTTTCATTGGTTTAAAATATTTTTCCTTTCATAAACAACTTAGAAAAAAACCTGCCTTTTTATTATCTTCCACTAATTTCCTGATGTTGATCATTGGAAGCAAAATGTTAAAGTATGCACAATATTAAAGTTTGTTCTACATTTCAATGACTTCTTTCATAAAATGTATGCAAATTTCTCTCTCTCTGACAGTTTGAGAATGTCTCTTACCTCATGTAATATTCAACACTACATATTATTTGATTATCTTATGTTGTGCATATTTTGTTTTTACATTTGCTGCATATTTTTTTTTTTTTCAGCCTGATAGGCACAAATGATCTCTCAGGTAAATTTTAACTTTCTGATTATGAGTGAATGTTAGCATTTCTCCATCTCCTTATTTCCGTTTCCGTTTATTCGCCCATATCTATGCAGAAGTCTCAACCTTTTCCAGTCGATCTGCGGGAAGCTCTTGTGTACAGGGCTTCCAGCTCCTTCTCTTTATTCTTGGTGATACACTCTTCTTTGTCATGTGCATCTGCATTTTCCTTATAGTTTTTTGCCTCTTTTTTTTTTTTGGCTTGTCTAATTTTTAAATTTTTATTTGTTTGCTGTACTTATGATTTTCTCCACAGCTAAATATTTCCATCATTTTTATTAATTCATCCTCTGATTTAAGATCCTCCTCCTCAAGACCACTGATGCCTCACTTCACAGAGGGCTTTATTCTTTGTGTTAGAGCTGGTATATATCAGCACTTAATTCTGATACATATCATGAGAACTAGGATGCTCCTAGCCCATAGGATGTCCTTGTGAAAATAAGAAAAAGATGAATCTTTCTCAAAAGCAAATAAAGTTTATATACTGTTTCTTAATGATAACAATCAGCATAAATTACTTTTTAATCAAATAAATTACTAATAGAAAATAAATATTAGTAATTGCAATTAGTAATTAAATCATGGGAACTGAAGGTAATTGTAGTTTAAATTGCAAACTCAGCAATATTATTCCGATGAAATTTTAAAAAGTGAAGATTATAAACTTCAACAGGAAGTGTTCAAATTCTTAGTCAGAACATTAATACCGGTAGTTTTGTATAAGTTTTATTTATTTTTCTTTATTAAAAAATGTATCTATGGATGAATACATGAGTAGTCAAACCTCTCCTTGTGCAGTGGCTGTGGTCATGTTTGATGTTGCTAGGTTTATAAAATCTTTCGACAACTGAATATATTCTTCCTCCCAGTCTTAAGCACATTGATGTATAACAACCATGTCTGAACTGAGCACACGACTTTCATATGCCAGAAAACTGTCGTATGTTCAAACAAAATTTTTTACGGCCATCTGTTTGAAAATTCTCAAATACACACATACAAATGACCCATTTTGGAGTCAACAAATTCATAACACAAATGTGAAAAACTTTAATATGTACTGAAATAGCCATCCTGTAAAAGGCAGCCTCTTAGAGTTGTTTCACTTGTCTTTGTGAAGTTCACACCTACACATCTGTGTGGCACCCTGGTGATTCTACCTCTCGCATATAGCTATGTAGGGGCAGTTCCTGTCACCAGTTATTAAACAATTTATTTTTCATGTTGATTTCAAATGCCATCTTAAAGCACATGCTGAATTGCCTTGCATATTTGGGTATATATATATATATATTTTTTTTTAATTCTTTATTTTTTAAAAAAATCTTTGTATTTGCACAACTACTGCCCTTTTTTGTTTTGTTTTGTTTTTCTTTTTCTTTTTTTTTTGAGCCAGGGTCTCACTCTGCCACCCTGGCTGGAAGGCTGTGGCATGATCACAGCTCACCACAGCCTCGACCTCCTGGGCTCAGGTAATCCTTTTGCCTCAGCCTCCCGAATAGCTGGGACCACAGGCATGCATCACCACACCCAGCTAATACCTTAACTTTTTTTGGAGCGAAGAGGTCTCACTATGTTGCCTAAACTGGTCTTGAACCCCTCCCTGAGCTCAAGCAATCCTCCCGCCCCAGCCTCCCAAAGTGCTGAAACCACAGGCGTGAGCCACTGCACCAGCTACACTGTTTTAATTCTATAGTCTGTCTAATATTTAGTACATTAAGCTCCTCCTTGTTATTCATATTGCTTTTCCCAGCAGTTTTCTGACTATTCTGCATGTTTATCTTTTACTTTAAACCTAGAAGTCATTTTATTCATTCCCAAAGCCTACCACTTACGCACACACTAACATACACACACGCACACCACATACAATACTGCTGAAATTTTATGGGAATAATGTTTAACATAAAAAATAATTTGGGGAGTATCATCAGTTTTACAATATTGAGTCTTCCTGGAAACATGGTATTCCTCTCCATTTATTCAAATCTTCTTTTATGTACCTTATTAGATTTTTATAGTTTTACTAATACACTTTTCCTGTGCATTTCTTGGTAACTATTCCTAGGACCTTTATGCTGTGCTTTTGCTATTGTCGATGGGATCTTATATCCATTTTATTATCAGAGTGATTGTCATTGGCATATAAAAGGCAACTCATTTTTCTTTATTTATTTTACACTAGGTATATTACTGAAATCTCATTGTTTCTAATATTTATATATTCTTTTAAATTCTCAAAAGTGTCCAGAGAAAGAACCATTTTTTATAAAAAATGAAAAACATGCTTCTCCTATGTTAACATTTATACTTTTTTTTTCTTTTCTGCTCTTATTGCATTGAGTTAGCGCATCCTAAAGAAAGTAAAAAAAGAAAATACAGTGGCGATAGTAAATGCCCATGGAATCTGGTGAGCCAACAGTTTTTCTAGAACATTCATCCCATGAAAAATGTGCTTTCTGCCCTCTGGTTGTTTTCTCTCTCTTCCATAGACCTCAACAGGTCTGGCATTGAAACTCGGCTGTGAAACTCAGTGAGTGGAAGACTTGGGGTGCTGAGGGTGGAGAAGGGCCCCCAGATGATTGGAGTTGAGGTCATGGAGGAACAGCCAAGGGTCAACTCATTCCTCATTGGAGTTGAGGTCATGGAGGAACAGCCAAGGGTCAACTCATTCCTCAGAGCCATCTGAACTTGCGGGTCCCTCCCATTCAAAAGAAGCTAGACAGACACTCCCCTGCGCCCTACCTTGTACCAGGACCATGTTGTAGATTCTTCCCTGTCACCAGGTAAGGGGAGTGGGAGCCTCCTCGTTCCATAGGGCAGCCATGAACAAGAAGCAGGCAACTCTGAGGAGCTGCTTATGCACCCCTATGCACCGAGGCCTAGTTCAAGTTCTGTCAGCTGTTTCCCCTTCCTTCACTAATGCAGAAAATGTGCCACACCTCACGCTAGAACCTTGGGTTGTAAAACCAAAGGCAAGCTCTCCGTGGAAGATATGCTCCTTCGAAGGTACCCTTGTGCTGAGGGGGGAGTCTGGCTTACAGTCATTTTCAACTTAACCCAACAATGAGGTCAAAGAATTCACCAAGCAGAGGGGAGGAGGTGGCTTGGGAAGTATCCTGGGGATGAGAGGAAGGGCAGGGTCTGGGCATGAGAGGCAGGAAGGGACCACCGCTAATGGCTGATCACTGGCTTGCTGATCTCAGACTGTTTACCACCTGTCTTGAGAGCCTGTTTCCTTTTCCCAGAGGTTGGCACATTTGACCACCTGCTTAAATGTTTTTTTTTTTCCTCCCTTGGATTTTCTACAGGTGAGTATAAGCTAGAAAGACCGTAATAGGTTCTAGAGACTTTAATCTTCTCACTATGACCTCAACAGTCCTCAGACTTAAATGTAACATAGTGCCTTTTGGAATTTCCACTCCCCATAGAATTGGGTGATCTTAACTGGGACTGCTGGCAACCTCCCAAATTCTCTTGAAAACCTACATCGTTGACAGAGTGTTGGGAGAGACTTGGGAAGCTGAAGGGCTTCTTAGCTTCACCACTGGAGTTTCATTAAAGGCAACACCCAAATTATCTAGTGAGTTGTTCTTTATCCTATACAACCTTGTTCTTTTAACTAAGTACAGGCTAATGATTGTGAACAGGGATTAAGGCCCCTTATTTTAAAGAAAGACTGCTTCCCATTTGAATTACTTTTAAACACACCACTTTGCCTCTAATTTAAAATGAATAACAGGCTTAGAGCAGACAACAAAAGATCATTAACCTCATAAGATAAGTGTATCAGGAATTTTGTGTTTTGCCAGCAAATGGAATCCAATGGAAGAAATGTGCTAATGTGGAGACTTTTTTTTTTAAGCATCATTATCTGAGGGCCATCTTTTTTGGTATTCAAATAAGAAAACTGAATTCTCTCCAATGCCCTCTTGAGCTTTTGTTCTGCCCTAATTGAAAGCAACCCTGTACATGGAAAATGATCCTTATAAATGTGAAAGGTTTAGCTTGGGTTAAAAAAATTAATCGTGTGTTTTTTTTCTTTTTTGGCAGAGAATAATTATCTTAGACAGTAGCTTTCATCTTGTTGTTTGTCCTCTTATTTCGTTTTCTGTCTGAATAACAATTCAGAATAGAAGAGTTATTACCTAGTCCTGGATTTTGCCAACGAAGATACAAAATCCAAGGGAAAGAAGAGCAAGCAACGTGAGGAGGCACCAGAATGAAAGATTCTGGAATCCCCTTTTTCGTTAAACACAGGTTTTTGGAAAACTTTTAACCTTTATAAACATTTTAATTTTCTTTAATGTGTGAGTAGAGAGAAAACAACAAGTAGGGTGAGTGAATAAAAATGCAGAAGAGAGCAAGCCAATTTAGAAAAAGAAACAGAACCAGGTAAAGTGAATAGAACAAGTTGAGGCCTTGGAGGTCTGTCGTGTATTTCTAGAAGCTTCTGCTTTCACCGAGAAGGGGTACCCGCCGCTGGGCCAGGCCTGGGCTTAACCCTTCACTGCATGACGGCCATCCAACAGGATGCTTCTCCCAGTGACAGGGCAGGTGACACCTCCAGCGTCACACTACACGGGAGGGTGTGCCCTTGTTCACACAGGGCTCAGGACAAGCTGGGAGGCGGTGAGAAAAGCTGAGCTGGACTGAGCAGCTGTCTCTTCTGGGCTTTCAAAAACTCCTGTCAGTTGGCTACTGACTTCCTAATGCATACTCTTCTAATTCTTAATTAGAGCGACACAGCTAATTAATAAGTTTTTTCCAATTATAAATTAACTTAGGATCAGAACTCTGGCTTTGCATGTAATTTCCTATAATCGCTAAAGCTACTGCAAAAACATGCCTCCTGCCAACCGTAACTTTTTTATTTAACACAGACAGACAAGTTCTCACTGGGTTTACATTTTACAGCAAATTACCTCTGCTGGGATTTATGAAGAGAAATTAAAAAATATATATATATCGTAGTCGTTGTTTTTATTTTTCTCCCCGGTCTCCCTCCCTTTTTCTTTCTTCAGCGAAAGAGCGTCCTTACAGGATTATTTCTCTTAGAGATGCAGAGGGAACCTGCCTTAATATTTTCTTGTGATTACAGGACAGGAAGAGAGAAAGAGCAGGTGATAATTCGTTTTTGTTCATAACTGTTACCACCTTTTCATGGTTGCTGCAAAAATGATTTGGGAGGTGCCGGCATGCTGTTCATTTATAGAATCCTAACTGGAGAGACACTTATCTCTTTAGTAATGAAGGAGAGTAATTAAAGGTGGGCCTGTGGACCAAGCACCAGCTCTGGCGACATGTCACATCCTTGGCTGCCACAATTCCTCAGTGGTTTATCAAAGACTACTCCTTTAATATGGAGATTACACTTATGTACTTGTCTGAACTTGAAAGGCATTTGCCTAATTTACTTATTAATGAGATGTAAATCTATTTGTGTGGCACGTCACAAGTTTCCCCCGAAATCGCTGCTACTTAACCGGCGATAAACCCTATGATTTAAACGAAAAATAATACATTTAGCTTTCCACATTCATTCTGTTAAAAATTGATATCGTCTATGTTAAATTTATTAATATTGCTTGCTGTCATTCAGTTTGCAGCTCTTGCTGAAATATGACTTGACAGCAGCCGCATTAAAGATGTATGCCATTGTATTCAACAAAGATTAATGAAGCCCGGTAAAAATAGCTGTAAAAGAGAAAGTGATCCGAATGTAAAATCAGTGAATTAAATGAGGCCGCGCATACCATTTGTTAATATGCATGAGAAGGGAGGCAGCGAATGAAAATGTCTCTATGCAAAGTTCATTTGGGAATGTTTCAATATTGTCTGGATATCCCGCAACCATTGAAGAACAGCCTAGCGGAGCCCCGTCCACGCAGACCTGGTGTGCCCGGGGCCCAGACACCCTCCTGGGTGCCGCAGGCCGGGGCAGAGGCCCGCTGCCAGGGACCCTCGCGTCTCGGTGTCCTGATGGTGTCTGCAATTCTCTCTTCAGCTCATCCGCCCTCAGATCACCCGTCCACATCCGCCTCTGGGTGAAGGAGAATGAACTCGGGAGTTTTCTTCTTGGGGTGCGGGCTCCAAGCTCAGGTGCTGGGGATACCAAGCCCGCCCTGGGCTTGGACCGGAGATGGAAGCTTTCTGTGGCTTGATCTTCTTGTTTCCCCCCACATGAAGGGAGAGCTTAGCTCTCCACCATTTAAAGCACTTGGCCACCCTTAGATGAAAGACCTACACGAGTCCAAATTATTCTGATCGCAGTTAAGGAGCCCGGAGCCCGGGGAATTCACCCCAGCGGATTCATCGGTCTGTCTGTCTGTATGATGAGCCCGTTTCAGATTCTGGCACTGGTGTATTGAATGACTGGGTAGCGCGCTCTTTGTACTATTTGGAGGGGATGATTTATTTCCACAGTTCTCATTATAAAATACTGCCGGTGTCATACCCTGCCAGGTTAAGACTTTCAAATAAATTAACAGTGACAGAAAATTGTATGCAGTAATCATAATATAAACCCGGCATGTTTATCAATCAAGAAGGTGTTTTGATAGATTTAAGCCATAAATGATGGGTATTTCTCCCCCAGGTTTGCCTACAAGGAGGTCGAAGCCTGTCCAGAAGAAAATATTTTGAGGTGTTTTGTTTTGCTTTATTGTTAGAATGAGCTGGGGGTGGGGCGGTAGTGGCTGTTGTTTGCATGTGGGTGTCGGTTTTAATTAGCAGTCGGTGGCAACAGAGCAGCTCACGTTGGGGCCCTGACTGCCAGCTTGGTTGGGGCCCTGACTGCCAGCTCAGAGGCGATGGGGGGTGCACACATGTTGAGGGTGACATCCCAGAGAAAGTGCTGCCTTGAGCACTGGATTTCCCAAAAGGGTGAATACAGGTGTTCACGCTCAGAACACTTTAGAGGGATTGCTGTTCTGCCACTCAGCAAATGTCACCCACTCTTCATTCTCAACAGGTACTGAGACTCCCAAAGAATTCCCCAGGCTGAGTGCAAGAATGCCATGCACAGGGCTCGGGGCCGTCCTTCTTCTGAGGTCTCTGTGAGCCTGTGGTGGGGCTCAGCCCAACAGTGGCTATGGCAGGGTGGTGATAAGGACATGGCTGGCCTCCCTGGGGATGTCCTCAAAAGGCCACTGCTTCAGTCTGACAAGAGAGTGGTTAACGCTATGATTAAAAGGCACGCGCACAAGCAATGTAAAAGGAAGGTGACTTTTGACAGCTGTCGCGTACCCCGCCAAGGAATGCAGGTCCCACCTCCGTTGGGCCTGGCACCCATACCACGTTCACAGCTAACCCCACCACCTCCACTCAGGCTTGAGCCCAGCGGGTCTTGAAGAAGCCAGGTGAGCCTGGATCCTCTCCACCTATTGGGCTGCACAATCTCGCGGTCTGCAGCTGCCCTCCGAGGAGGCTGCCGGTCACAGGGCCTGCCTCAGAATCTCTGCTGGATCTCGGTCCCCTCCACCCTGGTGTAGACACACCCTTGTGGGTGCATGGGCATCTCTGCTCATGCCACTGTGTGGCAGGAACAATACCAGTCTAGGCCCTCCTTGGATGCATTTTCTGGAAGCACAGAGACAGGAGACCCTGAAGATTCTTTGATACTCCCATAGCAATAGGACACCGGGTCATGGAGCCCGAAACCTGCAGAGACCTTCAGAGTCACATTTCACCCCTCCCCCATTGTATCTCCCCCAATCCTGGCTGGGTTGTCCTCTCTGATTGATGTGCTGTCTACTAGGAGGAGAAAGCCTGTTCTGCTATGGGAAGTGAAGTGACATTGACTTTGCATTCACAAAACTAAGCCCCTTGTTCAACTTCCCCAATCAAAGAAATGGAAGTGAGAAGATGTTACTTTCTGAATTATATCAAACACTCTTTTGACAAATCTATGTATATATATTTAGAAACAGGGTTCTGTCTATGGTGCCCGGGTTGGTCTTAAACTCCTAAGCTCAAGGGATCCTGAGCTTCCTGAGTAGCTAAGACTACAGACGTGCCACCACACCCAGCTTCCAAACACTGTCTGGTGTGATCACCTCATTTTGAGCTGACGCACACACCCTACTCAAGAGCCTCATCGTCTTGAGGCAGCTTTAACGAAGGAAGACTGCCCGGGTCCTTCGACCACAATTGTCCAAAGATCCCTCACCATGGTTTTCTGGGAAATCACCCAAGTAGAAGGGGAAGTATAACGGACTGTTATGGTTATACGTTACGGGGTCTGATTATTCTGCTCATTGGCTGGCTAGTCAATCCCACCAAAATGGCTGAGCCGTTTTGCAGGCGACTGCATCTACAGAGGCCAAAGCAGCACGAGTCCTCAACACCCCTCTGGTAACCCTTCCTTTCCCTCATCTAGAAAAGAGCTGTAGTATCCCAAAGCCCATTTCGGAGAAAGATAAGAAAACTGCAATGCCGACGTTTTGAGATGCACCCAGGACCACATGGTGAACACAGATAGGGCCCCACTGGTCCAAGCTCAAGGTCTTGATCAACCGAGTTTTCAGGGGAATAGACCAAGATTGAGATTCAGGCATTGACTTGGAAAGGCAGGTGTTGGACTAGAAGAAGAAGGGAGGGTGAACAGAGAAGATCCCAAGGCATTTTCCTTATGTCCTAATCTTCAAAAATAATCACTAGATTGTTGAAGAAATAAAGGTATCTTTGTGCTGCTTGGATTTAATGTTCCTTTTTAGGGAAAACATCGCAAATAAAATAAACATTCAGATGTCATTCATTTAACTAACCTCTGAGCCATTAAATGAAATGAGTTTATGATGTAAAAATTTGTTTTAATGGATTCAAACAAGCTACAGAATGGGCCATTTTCAAGTAGTAAAAAGTCTTATCTACTTTGAAAAAAATGCGGTTGTGGAGACTTTGGAAACAAGTGCCTCAGAAATACCAGTTTTGCACGTCTGGTGTGGCTTTGTAGTAGGACATTAATTAATGACCAAATAGAGGAATGTCTGTGTGCCCAGCAGATGGTAACCAAGCCCAAGAGAACATTACCATCTGAATTGCAAAGAAGGCTGGCAGCTTCCTCTCTCCACACCCTGCCCAGATCTGCCAAGCTGTCCCTAAGAGTGGTCACTGTTGCTCGGGCTGATTCGGAGTGGACTTGGGCTGGACAGCCTGGGTCTGTCTCACTCAAGATCAAGAGCCCCAAATCTTTCCATCAGAGTCGGGAGATGGGGTGCATAAGTTAGTAACTGACTCAAGAGGCTGAGTTTCCAGTCTCTGCCTCTATTTTCCTGTCTCTCTCTCCCTCAATCTCTCTCTCTCTCACTTTTAATTTTAAAGCTGCAGGGAGGATGCTCTGGTGAAGGCTAACCTCTGAGAACAAGACTGGCTTTTCTCTGTTTCTGAGCTCAGGGGCATTGCTGCTAATGAGGGAAGAGAAAACACAAATACGGCAGAGGCAATAAATGCCAAGGACTTGCCCATGAGCCATTTGTGGCCTGTGAGCACCCAGCCCTCCACTATTCCCCATGGACAGCAGCAAATGTCCCCTAAGAACAGGGCCAGGGTCACCAGATACAGGGCATGTGCGCCCTACCCTGGAAGAGGACCATCTGGACAATGGTCAGCGCTCAGGAGACAGGCAACCACATTTCTCAGCTCGGCACTACAGGGACAGCTGAATAATGGTTGGAATTAGCAGAATTTATTGGTCTAAGAAGACTGTGGAATAATCAGCCTCTGGCTTTGTTGTCAGCAAGGTATCTTAAATTGAAGCAAATACCACTCAATCAAAATTTTAGGGCAAATGGTGACACAGAAACTCTGTTTTACTCTCAAATGTAGACTCAATTTGGCACTCAGATTTATGAGTGACCATTCTGTCTACCCATTATGCAACTCATTTCACTAAATTAGAAGCTATGCAAAATATGTGTTCGATTTTTGCCTGCACAGACAGAATATAAGTCTGCTCATAAATAGTTCAAGGTGGAGAATAGGAAAACATTAATTGAATGAGTCAAAAAATTAGAGACAGACTTGCCTTAGGTGTTTGGAATTCAATATGCTTAGTTCTTAACTATTTTTATATGTATTTCTCTTTTTTTTTCATGTCGTTCTGAGATCCAGCCTCATAAATGTTATACCTCTGTATTTTATTTCCAAATATTTACTTCCCCTGATTTTTTAATGAAACTATTTCAAAGTTTAAAGATAAACAGTTTGGAGACTAATCAGTGGGCACAAACAATTCATTAATAATTAAAGTCATCAGCCGGGCAGTATGTGTGGTCAGGATCAACAGGGACATACATTTTTTAAGCCCCAAAGCCAAAGAAAAGAAATCTAGAAGTAGAAATGTCTAGGAATGACTGGGAAAAGAGACAGGAGGAGACAGGCCCATTTGGCAACTGTTCCACTGCTGGAAACTACCAGCAGCTCTGCCCATGAACTGTAGGACACGTTTGGGGTTTTTGCTTCCTTCGGCTGAAGATGACATTGCAGAAAAAATGTATCTCAAAATGGCATGTTCTAGAACATGGATAGTTACCAGTTGTTTAAGCTGCGCTGCTGTTCATGGCAAGACTTCTATTCACATTGTCATATTCCATCTCCTTAAGCCTCATAGTCTCTTATCACGAAGTCTCTTTTCATTGACGGAGTTGAGACTTGGATTCAAAACCAAAGTGGAAAATTCCAATAGGTACCATGTACCCATTTGGAGATATAGGTGAGGATTGCTGCTCTGGGCTGGTTAATTTAGCAGCCTCAGGCCAGCCCCATAGAAGTCTCTGTCCCCACAAAATAGCAAACCCGCTGAAGGCAAGGAGGTTGTCTTTTCATTCCACGCCCCAACTCCCAACTCTCCCATCAGGCACTGGAGCAGAAAACTGAGTAAGCCCATGAGACTTTCCATCTCAATTCTGAACATCATCCATCAGCAAATCTGTATTTTTACCCTGTAACTCAGAGCTTCTCCTTTAGTCCTGGCTGCTCAAAAAATATAAAAATTTGGACTTTTTTAGGTGTTGGTGAGATTGGCTTGCTGATTTATTCTCCTTATGCACCCTTCTGTGGAATTTCCCATAAAATTATAATAAATATATGGTGTGTTTATTGAACACCTACAAAGCATCTTATCTTATTTCACCTGTGTTATCTCATTTGAGTCTCAAACAGTCCCTTAATTGTAGTCTTAGTCCCACAGCATGTGATTCCTTTTCTTAGAAAATTATAATTACTTACATTTCTCTGCTGCTTATAATTTAGCTTTTGACCAAACATTTTTTTGAAAGAAACAAACAGAAATAATGTAATCCAACCTCTAACTCCAAAAGAGTAGAAAAGAAGGCTACTTCTTAGAAAATAATGAACAACAGGTAATTCTGTAGAGGAAACAAAACAGCGTACCATCAACCTTTAGTCACAGGCATGTGAATTTCTTGAAACAAGCCAACACTCAGAGATATGGCATAGTCATCCATGATGCCATCTTGGCAGCACAGTGGCGAAGAGAGAGATCCCCGAGACAGAGGGTGGTTGGAGAGTTCGTCCGTGTGGCCTTTGCTCATCCTATCGCAACCAAATTGCTTCTGGGTGGAGTCATGGGGCCAGAGGGGTCATGGAATCGGTGTGGTGGAAGCTTCTGTGTAGCTTCTCCTTGCTCGGCTTTTTTTCAGTCACCGGGTTGACCAGACAGGGTCACGGAAGGGAAGGTTCTGGATTCTGAAACCTTCTCCCCTTTACTGCCCCCTTCTCCACTGAGACAGAAGTAGAGAACACACATTGATGGTTGGAAGCTGCTGAGATTTGGGGGTTATCAATTATAGTGATTTCCCCACCCTGACTACATTTGAGCAAGGTTTGAATACTTTAGCCAAAAGAAGAGGGGCTCACCAGTGGGAGAAACTTCCTCTAGAGCTATAGGTCAGGACGCAGCAGGAGACACTTGCAAACTGATGCCAATGTTTGAAGCAGAACTTACCAAAAGCATAGTTAATAACTCATGACATTATTTGATGAATATCTGATTGTGTAGTAGCATAGATGCTCTCATGGTGAAGAAAACTTATGGATCTTGTTCACAGCTATGACCCCAGAGACTGCACATAGAGCTGGGCACGGTGGCTCACACTTATATCCCTAGCAGAGTGGGAAGCCATGATGGCGCTTGCCTATAATCCAAACTGTTTGGGAGGTTGAGGCAGGAGGATTGCTGAAGTCCAGGAGGTTGAGACTGCACTCCAGCCTGGAGACAGAGTGAGACCCTGTCTCAAAAAAAAATGTGCATAGCACAACCTCAATAAATGCATGTCACACATGACCACTCATAGTGCTTTCCTGGAGGCTTCCTGATCATGACAGGAGGACTCCTGCACAAAAATTCCTAATCCTCTCTTACCGGCCTGCACAGGGTTGGAGCTCAGGAAATTCCACATGACTGATGTTGCCGGAGACCTGTATGCTGTGCATTCATACTTCCCTACTCAGATGGGGAACTTGTTCTGTGAGACATCTGTTGGCTGAGAACAATTTTTTCCCCCACCAATTGAAAGCTATCCCCATTGAAATGTAGCCAGCAAGCGGCCACCAGCAATAAATTAAAGTCAATGAAATTCCCAGTCTGAGTTTTTTGCAAATATGGGACTCGCCTTCACTGAGTGGGCTGCAGGGCTGTTACTTGATGCAAACCACACTTGTTATCTCTGATGTTCTAGGCAGCCATCCCTCTGCTACCACTTGTGGGGGAGAGCAGGTGAGTCCTGTGTCTGCATTTACACTTGGTATTTGGTAGCAAATCATTTTTATACCACTTGTCATCACCAGAAGAAGCCCTGACTCTCTCCTTTCCCGAGGAAGTCCACTGGCCAGCTCCGTGGAAGAGATCAAAGCAGAATCACATTTCCACTAGATAGTTCTCTTAGCGGAAGCTGGGCCTCCAGTTCCTGAAGCTTATAGTAATGACAATACCATCTAAAGTATGCACCTTTAATTTACAAAACCCCTTCACGTTTATTACTAGTGCATTTAAGCCTAGAACAACCCACAGAGAAGGATGCCAGCCACGTTTTTACACAGTTGAGACTCAGAGAAGATAAATGCCTTATTCAAGGTCACATAGCTAGGAGGAGAAGAACCAGAAGGCAAACCCGTATTCGCAGATGGGAATTTTATTATAGAAGGGACAGAGAATTCAAGGACACTGTTTCTGCCTCTTAGGTATATATATATTTTTTGAATCGGAGTCTCATTCCGTCATCCAGGTTGGAGTGCAATGGCATGCTCATGGCCATCCCAGCATGGACCTACTGGACTCAGATGATCCTTTCGTCTCAGCCTTCCAAGTAGCTGAAACTACCAGCATGCACCACCATGCCCAGCTTGTTTTTTTTATTTATTGTAGAGATGAGGTCTCACCACGTTGCCCAGGCTGGTCCCAAACTCCTGGGCTCAGGCACTCTTCTTGCCTCAGCCTCCCAAATTGCTGGGATTATAGACTTGAGCCACCGCGCCCAACCTGTCTCTTAGTTTTAAAATGGCACCTCTCTTTTGTGAAGAATTGGATATTTGCTAAAAAAAAAAAAAAAAAACTGGAGGCTTCCCCAAGAAGACCACATTCAGACCTCCCAGGCTTGTTCCCCAGTCAGACCACATTCTTCTGCTGGAAGCCCTCCCCAGGGACAGGGACTCTTGGGTTGACAGGGGCTCACCAGGGTCTCACAAGGCCCCCTGGGACATCAGGGCTCCTGTCTCAGAACTAGAGTCTGGTGCAGAACAATGACATTACAACAAGACTGACATGGTAGCAAGGAGCCAGTATAAAGCCTTCCGCCTTCTGTTGGGTGAGTCCCCTTCAGAGACTGTCTCAGCTGCCAAAGACCAGCCTTACCCAAGGGCCACCCTTTCCAGGCAGCCCTCATCTTTGGCCAACCAAAGAAGGCAGAAGGCCAGGCTGGGCTGGCCCCACTTGGGACAAATCAAGGGCAGTTTTAGCTTCAGGACTCCCCATCAAGTGGGGCAGTTCAACTCGACTTTTCCCTCAATCTAGTCCCACCCTCTTCCGGCCCTTCCTTCCACAGGTACGGAACCCAGTGGTCCTCCCTCAAAACTGTCCTCCAAGTCTGCATCCTGCCCCCCAACCTGAGACACATCTCCAGCAAAATCACTTTGATGAAGCCTCCCTAGCACCCTGGCATCAGAGGGCCACGAAGCTCCTGGTTTTTGCTTCTCAGAATGAGAGCAAACTGCCACCTTCCTTCTGCACCAAGGTCTGTTCAACTTCAGTCCCTGGACTGCCTGGAGTATAATCATTCAAGCTTCCTCTCTGTACCCTTTTTTCTGTAGGGCTTCTGTATTTATTCAGGGAGATTTTTTTTTTCCTATTTCTGTTTGCATATGCTAGCAACTGCATTGATGCAATGTCTTGAGTTATCATCAAAAGCTTCTGCTTTTAGTCGGGCTCGGTGGCTCAGCCTGTCATCCCGCGCTTTGGGAGGCTGCGGTGAGTGGATTGCCTGAGCCCGCGTGTTTGAGACTCACCTGGGCAACTTGGTGAGACCTCATCTCTACAATAAATCAAAAAATTAGCCAGGCGTGGTAGCACGCGCCTGTAGTTCCAGCTCCTTGGAAGGCTGAGGCGGAAGGATCGCCGGAGCCCAGCAGGTCGAGGCTGCGGTGGTTGGAAGCAGCCACTGCACTCCAGTCTGGGTGTCAGAGTGAGACTCCAAATCAAAAAAAAAAAGTTTCTGCTTTTGCAGTTAGAAGTTCACCAAATCCTTGTCCTGCGGAAGCTGGGCTTCTAACAAATAATAGGCCAGAGAAGTTCTGTGTTCTACATTGGCAAGAACCACACTCTCCCAGTGCAGGACAAGGCAGCCATGCCCTTTTGGCCGCTCTGAAGGACAAGTTGGGATCCTTAAAAGCAATAAAAAAGCGCCTTTTCAAATCCCACATGAAGTCATCCAAGAGAGAAAGCATAACTGGAATTTGGGGGCCAGTTCCTGAGTTCTCCACCAACATTCCCTTGGTTCCAGCCCTGAGCCCAAGTCCCAGATGACATTTCTTCCCCAGACCCCTCACATGCTGGGTGTGGGTTTAAACACCAATGCTGGTTAAGAAGAAGCTTTTGGGCATACTCGGAAAACGTGGAGCCTGGGTGCATGTAGCACACGAAGAAGCAATGTTGTGTTTGTTCCATTGTCACCATTTCTTCCCAATAATGTCCCCTTATCTGCGATTCTGCTTTTGTGAGCTCACTCATGGTCAACCTCAGTTCGAAAATTAGTAAGTACAGTACAATAAGATATTTTGAAAAAACCTCCATCTATGTAACCTTTATCACAGCATATTGTCACATTTATTCTATTTTATTTTTAGTTATTGTTAATCTTTTACTGTACTTAATTCACAAATTAAATGTCATCATGAGTATGTATGAATTATAGGTATACACGTATAGGAAAAAACATATATAGGCTTCAGTACTGTCCAAGGTCTCAGTCATTCACTGGAGATCTTGGAATGGGTCCCCTAAGGGAAAGGGGGTACTCTTCTAATTGTTTTTTTTTTTTTGAGTCGGAGTCTTACTCTGTGTCCCAGGCTGGAGTGCAGTGGCATGCTCACGGCCACTGCAACCTCGACCTGCTGGGCTCAGGCGATCCTTCCTCCTCAGCCTTCCAAGTAGCTGGACCTACAGGCGTGTGCTACCATACCCAGCTTATTTTTTGATTTATTGTAGAGACAAGGTCTCACCAAGGTGCTGGGATTACAGGCTTGAGCCAACGTGCCCGGCTCTGCTCTAATTGTTCATGTGCTGCCCTTTGCCGATTGGCCTTTATTCTATATCTGTTTATAAATTAGATAACAGGGAAAATGTGTAAGGTCATAAGAAGGGGTTTTAGCAGGAAAAAAAAAGTCTTTGGAAGTGAATAGCTACCCAAAAAACTAAATCAAGCTATGGAAGTAAAGGCAGTACTTTGCCTGAGTTGTTGAACTGATGAAAAGATGTCGCTTGTCCGCAGAACAAGTCCCAAGGCAGCCTTCCAAGAAGAGGGCAGGGCTGACGCAGGTGTGCCCACAAGGAGCGCTACCTGGCGGTGCCCAAGGAATCCTGATCTGTCACAAATCTTGCCTTGTTCCTTAAAAGCACGTATAAAAATGTTTTCTATGCTAGCTGGAAATCTGGAACTTTGCCACGGAAGAAAAATCAATGAAACTGAATTGCTCGTTTCCACCTCCAGGTGAAGGTCTTGCAGGACAGGGGCACTGGTGACCTCGCCAGGAGGACGACACTGAGCTAACTGTGCGAGAAGAGGCCAGTGTCAGTCTTTGCTTAGGACAGCCCCATTTCATTTTTATGATCTACTTTACAGGGAGCTGGTAGGTATGACTGATTTCTGTGCTTGCATTTTCTATCTATCAACCTCCATCCTTGGTTCAGGTCACCGAAATCACAAATGAAGTGAATTTAATGGTCCAAGTTTGGCCTCCGGAGATCAGTGAGTAGTTCCACCATTTCAATCTTTGGGCGGGTTTTTGTTGATAATAGGCTTGAGCTAATCTACTTTTCGAGAAGGCAAGACACGGACCCATTGAAGAGACAGTTTAGGACAAGCAGTGAAGTCCTGCCCTGTCACTGTGCACGATGTCTCATGTGTGCTAAGGCAGAGCTACCTGTGTGAAAACTGCTTCGCCCCACATTAAAAGGAGCTTATCCTTGGGGCCCCTCTCACCACTGCTTCAGCTATGGGTCTTTGCTTAAAGACTTACAGGCAAAGCACTTACAGTTCCCAATCCAGTGACATTTGCAGCTTACTATAATTTATTGAATATTGTCCAAAGAGCAAACACAGGGTTTATCCTGGTGGCGTTTTAGTTGGGTTGTAAATGTTTGCCAGTTGCCAAAAATAGAAAGAATGAGTGAGACAGGGACATAGGGAGAGGCTGGAAGAGAGAGAGAGACACACACACACACACAGATGCAGAGATACAGAAAGAGAAGAAGAGAGGGCTCAGCATCCAAGACTTCATGGAACATGATGACACCGCCACGGTGGCCTTTTCATACCTGGATTTACATCACATTCAACCTCAACCTTCCTTGCCCACTTAAGGCTCAGCTCCAAACTCGGATGAGTCTGCCACATTGCCTTGGTAGCTCCTTTGTTCCTCCCTGGCTGGGCTCACCTGAAAACCTCACTCAGAGAGGGGCTTGTTTCTACACCCCCGAGGAGGAGTTCAGGAACATTCTGCCATCCTCATTCCGTAGCCAAAGGATCCTACAATCAACTAAAATTATTGGGAGGGAAGATGAAGGGAGGCAGACAGGTTACCTCAATTTATAAACAAGATCGATGGTTTGATAAAGTTAAAAAGAACTAGCCAGATGTTCAACACCATTAGCCACTATGGAAAATCGAATTAAATATACAATGAAACACCACTGCGTACCTATCAGAATGGCTAAAAGAGAAAAGTAGTGATGATCCCAAATACTGGCTCAGAGCCTTCAGCCCATGGATCATTCATGCACTGCTGGTGGACCTATAAGATGGTACCAGGCCCTAAAAGACAGTTCAGGAGTTTTCTAAAAACTAAGTCGGCAACTGACATTCAACCCAGCAGTTGGACTCCTGGGCATTTTCCCAGAGAAATGAAAACATGTTCACAGAAAAACCTGCACACAAATGCTTCCAGCAGATTCATGTGTAATAGCACAAAACTGGAAATGCCCTCGATGTCCTTCCACACATGAATGGTTAAACAGAGTATGATATGTGGAAGACTACTCAGCAGTGAAAGGGAGAAAAGCATCGATATTAACAGCAGCTTGGGCAGATTTAGGAAACTGTGCTGAGTGAATAAAAGCCAGTCTCAAAGGGTCACATATTAAGGGGCTCTGTTTACAGAACATTCGTAAAAGAGCAAAATCAGAGATGGAGAAGAGAAACCAGGCGCGGTGGCATAGGCCTGTAATTCCAACACTTTAGGAGGCTGAGGTGGGAGGATCGTTTGAGGTCAGGAGTTCGAGATACGGGGAAGAGAGTAATACTAGTCAAAGGTTAGAAATAGGGAGAGGAGTTGGCTACATAAGGGTAGCATGAGTGGGCCCAGAACTATCCAGTACTGTGACTATGGTGGTCACACACATCTACACAGGTGCTGAAATAGTTTAGAACTTTCACATCCACACACACACACACACACACACACGATTGCATGCAAAATGGGAGATGTCTGGAAAAACTCTGTGCATTGCACCAGTGCTAATGTCCTAGTTTTGATACTGTATTATAGTTATGCATGACATCCCCACTGGGGGCGAAGGGGGACAGAACGTGCAATCCCGAAACATCCGCCTTTGGTTACAAGACTGTTTTGAGCTAAAGGCCCTTCAGAAACAGCAGAGGCAACAAGGGCATTCTAATTTCCCCCTTTCTTCCTAAAAACAGAAGACAAAAACTTCCATGTGAAATATGCCCTCCCTGTACCACAAGAAAAGAAACACTCCGGGGTGGGAAGCCATAGCCAGGAGGACTCCACAAACAGAACTTACTACCATCATTCTTACCTTTCCTTTAGGCTTTCACAAAGTCTGGTTACTTTTCCACCATCACCTCTTTCAATCTCACATAAAGCATTTATACTTTTCCACTTCTTTGGGTCTTCATGAGAGCACCCATGCCATGTAAAAGTTACATTAAAAGCCAATGTGCTTCTCCTATTAATCCATCTTAGGTCAATGACATTCTTAGGAGCAGCCTGGACCCTAAAAGCATAGTTTGCCTCCTTAACAGGGGTTATGAGGTATAGGGTATGTGAAACTTCTCCGTACATTTTTCCTAAATATGAATTTACAATTATGTAAAACCCAAGTAGATAGATAAAAATACAGGAGAGAGAGAGAGAGAGAGAGAGAGAGAGAGGGAAAGTGAGAGAAGCACAAGAAGAAGGAAAAGAAAAGGAGAGAAGAGAAAAAGGAAGTAACTGGATGTATCAGAGGACCACTGGGAGATGTCCCATGCCCCATATGCAGGAGTGAACCTGTAACATAAAGGATATCTGCATGTACACCAAGATCTCCTTGCTTAATATGTAGCAATGACCCTCGATAACTGAGCCTGTTGGCTCGCTACATGTCAAGTATCAAGAAAAGTTCTTATAATCACTAGAGCAGGTCATTGATGAACAAAGAACAATTAGGTCACACATTTTTTGGTTCTTATGGGGATCATTATTTTTATAAAGAAAAGGGGCACAGAGTTTCAGTTATGTGAGATAATCACATTCCAGAGATCCACCTCGCCCATAGCTAACAAGACTGCACTGTATCCTTACGTTCGGTGTTCTTTAATCATACACACACAAGTAACAGTAACGATGACGGCCCTGATGATAAAGATGATAAACTTGGCAGATGAGGGGCATGTTTATGGCCTTGATGGCATGAGGGTTTCATAGGTCCACACTCACCCCGAAACTCTCTAAACTGTACACAAGCTATAACGCTTCTCACGTGTCAATCGTACTCTAATAAAGTGTTTTTTTAAAAGATGTTTTGGAAGGAAATTTGAACAGGCAGTGAAAATTAGATTATATTGAGGAATAATCACTAATTTAGCGAAGTGATGGAATCATGGTTATAGAGGAGAATTCTGCTTCTCAGGGCCTGTGTGCTGAAGTATTTAAGACTAAATTGCAAAGATGTTTACAAGTTGCCTTCAGATGGTTTAGCATCTATGTAGAAATCAGAGGAGGCACAAGATTAATATTTTCTGACCTAAGTAGAGGTCTATGGGTGTTTATTGTACTATATTCTTTGAATTCTCTGTGCTTGCAAACATTTTCAAAATAAAACCTTAGGAAAAGAAAAAAAAAACTCAACTTTTTTTGCCTAGGAAATTGCTGGGGGTGGGGGAACATAGCAACAATAAGCTTACCTGATCTCAAACCAGGCAAAGTGGGGACAAAAAGTCTCGAAGTTTACCTGTACAATGACCACTTAACTACCTAATTCTGGATTGTACCCCACATCTTTAAAATACATAAAAATAAATTTTAAAAAAGTAGACTCATGTTAGAAACAAACCAATAAACAAGAATGCCCTTTCACAGAAGACAGACATTCACTAAAGAATCTCATAGTTTAAATTTGTTTCTATATGAGCATATGACATGAAACCATGTGAATACCATTGTGATAAGGCTTCAGAAGCACTTAAAGGCTGCTTGGATGTTTTTCTGCCACTGGCACATGACACTCATTGCAATTTTGCCAGCCACGGGGAGGAGGCCACCACCTGTCCACAAAGTCATTTTCTGTGTGTTTCAGGAGCTGCAAGTGGAGAGCCTTGTTATTTGCAATTTGTGCCTTTAATGCTAATATACATTTTAAGAGCAAATATATTAACATTTGGGGCAGACTTTTCACAACATTAAAGCTACAGAGACTTCAAGTCTTGTATTGATGGTTATGACCTACTTGCGTTGTCTTAAAGACAATTTAGAGAGCCTCAGCCAGGGCTTTTTTAAAAACGAAATGAATTGAATAGAAGATTTTACAGAACTTTTCTTATACTAGAGGCAAGAGCTGTTTCATGAAGTTTTTCTTAATCAGGTGTGTATGTGTGTACGCACACATGTATGTGCACTCTGGGTAGCGATGTCAAAAAATTTAAAGTTAACTGTAAAGTCCATGTTGTAGAATGCAAACTGTATTTAATAAGCAGATTAATGACTTCTCTCTCATTTTTAATTTACCCAGTTCTACTATGAATTTAAATTCACTAAGACCCAATGTGCCCATGTTAGCATATTAAATATTGGGTTTGAAGATTCTTGTGAAAGTTAAATGTGATGATGTGTATAAAAGTGCTTTGTACACTCTAAAGCTTGTCCAGATGTGAGGGAATCTGCTGTCGAGGCTCTTGGAAAGCCTAGAATGTTCTAAAGGTCAGCACTGCTAAGCGCCTCGGTGCTTTGTCAGGTTTAGACCCGAGAAACCAGAATGTACAAAATAGTTCGAAGGCTACGGTCTCACTTGTCCTGTGAGAGGCATTCTCCCAGCTAGCCTCTGATTTTCATTTTTCTTTATTTTAAAGACCAGTCTTGTTATCAATTTCTAAGTAGAGTCGCAAGGGCTGGGACTGTTTCTCTTGCAGCTTCTCCTGCATGAAGCCTCAGATTTGCTCTCACATTTTTAATTTATCCAATTCTACTCAGAGGTTAAATTTGCAAAAACCCAATATGCCCAGGTTGGCATATTAAATATTGAGATTTGCAGTCACTTCATCATCTTCATGGCCTGTGTGATGGGAGCCAGTGAGCAGCGAGGTCATGTACACACTGCCAGGCATGGGTGGATATCACAGCCCTGGTGCTGGCTATACTGTACCAGGTCAGGGAGATGGGGACTCCCCCTGGGAATCTGGACGGAGGCTTCTTGGGGGCTGCTGGACTGTCTGGGGAGATTTCAGGGTGTATGAGGTGACAGTCACCCCAGTCTGTGCACATGGCTGGCACTCTGAGAAGCTGTATCTCCACTTTTCTCCCAGGCTGCTAGAGGGTAAAATGATGTCCATAGGACAGATGGTAAGACTAAGGCACAGAGGGGCCAAAATAGTTCCTTACATGGCAAAACACATAGGGGGTCAAGTTTAAATTAAAAACTGAGTAGTCTACCTCCACATCAGTCTGGTCCTACACCAGCAATGATTTGGCACCTTGCTGATTTATACATGTCATTTAGAACTTCTGATGAACAAAGGATATTGGTATATCCACCTGCAGACAGATGGCCATTGAATGCTAAAAGCACAAATGCACCATTATGTCTGAGGCATCTTAAGAAAGCTAGCACCGAACTGCCCATGGCTTCCAAAAGACTCATGTCTGTTTTATGGTTCAAATATGGCATCTCCGGGCAGTAGATAGGTCATATGATTATCCCATTGTAAAACTAAGAAAAATAAGACATGAAAAAAATTATCATGGGGCAAATTAGCACACCACCACTACACAGGCTTCTGTTATTCCCATCAACCCAGGCAAGAAGGGCTCAGAGAAGGCCTACAAAAGGTTCAGATATGAAACACACAACTGGGGTTGTCCACTACTCCACTGAGGTTTGTTTTAATTTCTTCTTTAAGTTTAATGAGCATGTTTTAGTAAAGTAAAACACTCAAATGATTTCATAAATTGTATATTGCAAAATATGCCATGCAGTAGCGGGAAACTGCCGGGAGGGGAGTAGGGAAGCGGGATTGGCAGTAGTGGGAATCTGCCTGGGGAAAGGGGGAGCAAATCTCATCGACAAGGGTACCTGCATAATGAACATTTGTATACTTCACTCTGCATTGGACCCCACATCTTTCAAATAAAAAAAAAAATTGAAGGGAAAGAAATATGCCATGGAAACGCATAAACAATAGGGCCTCCTTAATAGTTCTGATCCTGCAGATAAATCAGCCATGTTGATAAATAAGAGACGTACAATTAAACCTAGAGTTTTAAAAATTGTAGGCAACACACTGGCCAATAGAGGTGGACTGTGCAGACAATATACCTTATGTCATGTTCTCATGCAATCCAGGAAGTTCCAACGGCCTCCCAATGCACGTGTTAAGAGCACACGTGTCTTAGGGGTTTACGGGAAAGGAATGGTCCTCTGAGCTGAGGCACGTATCTATAGCTGACATTTGTGGATATGTCCTGGTCACCTACTGCTGGATGCTCCTTCATTCTTTCCCTGTGTGTTTTATGTGGGATCCACACCGTGTGGACCATCTCGGCTTGCTGATAAAGTACAAGACTGTTACAGTGTTCATGTATTTTGGGGATGTGCATGTTTTTGCTGACCATGGTCCCATCTGACTAATAGCTAATAATAGTATGGGAGGGTCACAGAAGTTTTCCCAGAAAGCAAACATAAAGCGCTCTGGCTCCTTGCCACGCAAAATGCATCAGACTTCTCTGATGTGGGTAAACTCGTTTCAACCCAGAAGCTCTTTCCGTGCAATAACATTTCCTTAACGTGGATTAAATTAAAGAAGGTGAAATCAGCACTCGTTTATTTTTCTCGTGTATCCATTTTGGACGGAAGACTTTATTGAAAGACAAGCTGGTGAAATGTGTCCCCTCACATATCTCATCAAGGCCATGACAACACACGGTCCCCCACAGCACTGGAGTCCTCAGATGGTAGATCTAAGGAGGGGACAGAGCCCACGGCGGGACGGGTCTGTCCTGCCAGTGCCGGCGCCCCAGCTCTCTTGCAGGACACAGGGTGCTCAGAACAGAAGGCACTACGGACTGCGCCCACTACGGGCAGCCACGAGTCCTGATTCCATGAAACCCCAAAGCCCATTCAGTGGCAGGGCCACCCGGGTGCTCTCAGCTTCATGGGCAAAAATTCACCATCTGACATTCCCCCTTGATCTGTGTTTTCCAAACTTCACAACAAAACTTCAAGAAAAAACTATTAGCTGCGAATTAGATATTCCGGTGGAAGCCTAGAATTATTTTTCAGGACAGAGGGCTCAATTTCCCACTCTCAGGTGTATGATTAAAATCAATTAAATCACTCTTCCAATGTCAGCCGCAAGATTCTCCTGACAAATGAAATTATGCGAGGAAAGAGTTCTCTTCCCTCTTCAGCCCTTCTCAGCCTCCCTCTCACCGCAGAGGAGATCAAAATGCTCAGCTAGGGGATTTCCGAGATATTTTCCATAAGAACAGGAGCAATCCCAGGGCCCTTATGTAAGTAGACAAGGAGGTCTCTGGTGGCCAGATTTGATGGCCTCTGTACGTGGAGATAGACTTGCAACTAACGAACAGGAAATACTACTACGGGGAAATTTAACCGTTTGGGGGTTAAGCCAGGCTTCTTTACATAAATTAATGTTTTCTTGGCAGGAACGTGAACGGGCCCTTCAAATTCGAACATAACCTTTGCATGTCTCTTTTTACGCGTAAGACAATCCTCGGTGCGTTTTTCCTACTAAGAAAGCTCTGTCTGATCAGCCCCGGGAGGACTTGGTGGATTTAAAACCAACCCAGAAGCTCACCGATGCCTTCTCATCCTTCCAGAGCATCTGCAGGGTTAGCACAAAGCAGCCAGCGCTGGCCTTGAAAAATTATCCCAAGGAGCTCTTTCCAAGGGAAAGCATAAAGCAAAACATTCCCATGGAAATCAGTGGTGGAGGGACAAAGATTTGTCATTGGCAGAGGTGCTCAGAGGTGGCTCCACGCTGCTTTCCGTGAATTTTTTTACCTCTTAATTTGTTAAAACATAGGGATTTGGGCGTGACTTTTGCCCAAGGGACGTTTGTCGATATTATGTACTCACTTGGTTTGACTCTACTGAGGACTGAACAAATGTTTGCTGCATTCAGGAAGTTTCTCTCCCTCCCTCCCTGCCTATGACCACCCTTCCTACCCCAGCTCAAGGGTATCAGCCACCCTGCATGATGTCATTTGTTCCTCCTCCCTCCATCACGATGGAGAAACAGGCTCCAGTCAGGCTGGCCAAGTCCTTGAGACCTTGGCTGAGGCCGTCTCTCTTTGGATGTCCTTGGCCGGCCCCGTATCCCCGAGCCCATGAGCACCCTCTCTGTCTTCCAGTCTGAGTTCACTTCTTCACCCCACGGCCACCCCTACGATGTTCCAAAAATGCTCATCCCGCCGGCTACTCTTCTATTTGACCTCATCCGCATTTCCAGGTCTTTCTGTAGGGAAGTCCAAACCTTACAACAGCCCCTGTGTCCTGTGCTGTCTCATCTATGACCCATCTCCACTCTGGCCACACTGCACTGGTACCAACCCCAGATGTCACCTCTGTCTTTCGGCAATTACATTTTCTCTGAGTGGTGCCCAGTTTCTCTTCTGTCATGAGAACTCTTGGCCTTTGTTCCAGGAGAGATTGATGTGTAGAGCTGTGGCTGAGAGAGAAGGCTCTGTGTCAGCCTGGACGTGACTCTGGCCTGTGACCTCAGAGCTGTCACTCAGGGACACACTTAACCTCCCTAAGGCCCTGTCTCCTCCGAACCATGCCGATGAAGGGATGCCTACGCACACAGTTGATGTAAAGAAATTTAAATGAGAGCCTTTGAGAGGAAGCGGGGTCAGCACAGAACGCTCTGTAGAGTATAAACTTCTTTTTTTTTTTAAGTTGTAGTCTCACTCTGTCACCCAGACTGGAGTGCAAGGGCCGCTCCCGGCCACCACAGCCTCGACCTGCTGGGCTCCGGCGATCCTTCCACCTCAGCCTTCCAAGTAGCTGGAACTACAGGCACGCGCTGCCACACCTGGCTAGTTTTTGATTTCTTGTAGAGATGAGGTCTCGCCAAGTTGCCCAGGCGGGTCTCGAACCTGCGGGCTCAGGCCATCCACTCACCTCAGCCTCCCAAATGCGTGGGATTACAGGCTGAGCCACCGAGCCCGGCTAAACTTCTTTCTTATTGAAGCCATGGTACCCGCACCCTCCAGGAGCTCTTCCCAGACTCTCTGGGCATCTGGGCACCTCCTGCTCTGTGCAATTCAGTGACAGAGTTCTATTGCATGTTTCTCTAGTCTGGAGACCCAGGGAAACTTCTGGAGGGGCTTTGTTACACATATATTTTCAATTTTTATGGTGTTGAGTAGTTCCTGGTATCTGGTTAATATTGATGCAAGCTTCCTGTTGAGGAAAATGAATAAATAAACACTACATCTTCTGAAATTTACAAACTGAGAACATGAAATAAGAATTATCAAATATCCTACAGATTCACCTACTTTAGGTCTGAATATTTTCAGAGTATTTCCTCCAGCAGAAACCTAAGCCAATGATAATCTCAGGTCAGCATGAGTCTTTTTGGTTTTTTGGAGTTGGAATCTCACTCTGTGGCCCAGACTGGAGTGCAGTGGCCGCTCCCGGCCACCGCAGCCTCGACCTGCTGGGCTCCGGCGATCCTTCCGCCTCAGCCTTCCAAGTAGCTGGAATTACAGGCACGCACTACCACGCCCGGCTGATTTTTGATTTATTGTAGAGATGAGGTCTCGCCAAGTCGCCTCACTCTACAGACGCTGATTGACATGGGTAAACCCCTCCTCCCCTACCTCCTTGTATGGGAGGAAGAAAATCACTTGACCTTCTGGATGAAAGCCATGGTACCAGCCAGGCTCGGTGGCTCAGCCTGTCATCCCGCGCCTTTGGGAGGCTGAGGTGAGTGGATTGTTTGAGCCCGCGGGTTCGAGACCTGCCTGGGCAGCGAGACCTCATCTCTACAATAAATAAATTAAAAAATCAGCTGGACATGGTAGCGCATGCCTGTAATTCCGGCTACTTTGAAGGCTGAGGCGGAAGGATCGCCGGAGCCCAGCGAGTCGAGGCTGCGGTGGCCGGGAGCGGCCACTGCCCTCCAGTCTGGGCGACAGAGTGAGACTCCATTTCAAAAAAAAAAAAAAAGAAAGAAAGCCATGGTACCTGTGGTGGCTCCTCCCCACCCCACAGCCTGTCCATGAATGGAGTCCTCTGCTTCCTCCTACAAAGTACGTTCTGAATCCATCCATCTGAGCTACCTCCAGCCCTGGGATCTCTTGCCTAGATCACAAGTGCCCAACTAACTTCTGTCTCCATCCTTCCCACACCTGCCCCTGCAACTGTCCACTCTTTTGCAGGAACCTCCCTTCCTGTCTAAATGCCCAGATGGCTTTCCATTGTTCTGATACGATCCAAACACCTTACCCTGGCTCACAAAATTGTGCGTTCAGCTGTGGATTTGAACGTCTTTTCATTGGTACATTTGAGTTTCTTCTACTGGGAATTTCCTTTTTATGTACACGAGGTTCATTTGTCTATTTGCTGTTTTATGGATCTTAAATGATCTCTACAAATTCATTATGTCAGTCCTTCTTGGTCATCTGCCTTAAGCTTTTCCATATTGTCAAAGATCTTTTGGGTTTTAATTTTTATGTAGTTACACCTTTTATTATTCCTATCTGTTTTTTTGTCATGAGTTAAATATTTAGAAAGTTCTTAGATGCCTTAAGATTATGAAAATAGGCTGGTCTTGGTGGCTCAGCCTGTATTCCCAGCACTTTGGGAGACCGAGGCGAGAGGATTGCCTGAGTCCACGAGTTTGAGACCCACCCGGGCAACTTGGCGAGACCTTGTCTTTACAATAAATCAAAAATTAGCCGGGCGTGGCAGCACGTGCCTGTAGTTCCAGCTACTTGGAAGGCTGAGGACGAAGCATCTCTGGAGCCCAGCAGGTCGAGGTTACAGTGGCCGGGAGCATGCCACTGCACTCCAGTATGGGCGACAGAGTGAGACTCCAACTCAAAAAAAAAAAAAGGATTATGAAAATATTTCCTGTGCAATGTTTTTATAGTTTCACTGTTAGTGACAATATATATTAGCCTTAGTTAACTAGTTTTCATAATAGCATTTAATAAATAAACCATCCATTACCTGTTGGTTTAAACTTTGTTTGTCCTTTTGCATTTTGTATTTCTTTCTGTCTCCAGCAGTTGTATTCTATTCACTGATTTGTTTGTTTTTTTTTTTATTTTTTGAATGGGAGCCTCACTCTGTCACCCAGGCTGGAGTGCAGTAGCATGATTATGGCTCACCACAGAATTCCTGGGCTCAAGTGAACCTCCTGCCTCAGCTTTCTGAGTAGCTGGGACTATAGGTACACACTAACACTCCCAACGTATCTGTGTCTCTAACTTTATACTATTGCATCTTAGTAATAGGTTTTAATATTCTCCACTGATGGTTCCTTCCTTTCAAAATTTTCTGTATGATTCTCTTATGTCTATTCTATAAAATACTTTTTGGATTAATTTTGTTTAGATCCCCACTCCTCTAAAATAATTTTCCCAAAAAAGAATATCACTCAACAAGAAAAAAAAGAACACAATATTTTCATGCACTCCAACATGGCTAAATCTCAAAATGATTACTCTGAGTCAATGAAGGCAGGAAAAAAGTATACTGTATGATACTTTGCATACAATTTAAGAGATGGAAATTAATGTATTGTGACAGAAAGCAGATCAGTGTTTGTTTGGGGATGAGAATGAGAGGTCAGGGAGGAATGAGAGAGATTTTCCAATGGGCACCAGGGAATTCTTGAGGTGATACAAATGTGCATTTTCTTGATTGTGGCTTAGACATCCATAGAAACCTACCAAACTGTACAGTTTAAATAGGCACAGTTTGTTGTATTTCAATTATAGCTCATCAAAGCTCTTCAAAGAGATTGTGGGCTTGGGAAAATACCATAACAGCAAAACTGATACCTTTACAGTAGTGAGTCTTCCCATGAGGGATTTTCAGCGTCACTCTCTGCCAGTTCAAGGCTTCATGTGCATGATCATCTTGTCCTTTTCACGAAGAGGCACTGAACGTTTCTTGGTAACTCCGTTTCATGGCACTATATTTTGAGGGATTGTAAATAGAATACTTTACTCATTATATTTTCTACTGAGTATTAAGTTTTCATTTTTACTATACACATGCTCCTTTTAAAAAAAATAGGTAAACATAAAGAAGGAAATCTTACCATTTGGTTTTATAAGTTGAAGCTACTGATTTGAAATGCTTATTTTATAATTGATCGCCTTATTGAACACCCTTATTAGTTCTGATTTTTTTTCAGTAAATATTCTTTCTTTTGATGGGCGAGGCTTTTCATAAATAGCCATACTATGCATGTAATGGTCATTTTGTCAACTCTTTTATCTTGGTCTATGACAATGACTAGCATTTTCTGAAAGCATGGCATCCTAGCTAAAGCAATCAGGCATGAGAAGGAAATCAGGGGTAACCAAACAGGAAAAGAAGAGGACAGGTGATCCTTCTTTGTGGACAATATGATTCTATATCTTGAAAACCCTAGGGAATCTGTCAAAAGCCTCCTCATGCTGATAATCCACTTTGATAAAGTCTTGGGGTACAAAAGCAATGTGCAAAAGACAGTTGCATTTCTATACATCAGCAACAAACAGACAGTACCAATTAAAAAGCACAATCCCACTCACGATAGCCACAAAAAAAAGAAAGAAATACCTTGGCATCCACCTAACCAGAGAAGTGAAAGACCTTTACAATGAGAACTACAAAACGCTGCTCAAAGAAATCAAGGATAACACAAACAAATAGGAAAACATTCCATGCTCGTGGGTTGGAAGAAACAATATTGTCAATATATTCATCTTACCTGAGGCAATCTCCAGATTCTATGCAATACCCATCAAATTATAAGCATCATTTTTCTCAGAACTGGAAATGACAATACAGAAATTCACATGGAAACAAAAAAAGAGCATGACTAGTCAAAATAATCCTCAGCAAAAGGAACAAAGTTGGTAGTAGCACACTTCCAGACTTTAAACTTTACTACAAGACTACAATAACCCAAACAATCTAGTACTGGTACAAGAATAGACACATAGACCAATGGAACAGGGCAGAGATTATGGAAGCAAAAATTTGATCTCTCAACCAACTCATCTTCAACAAAGCCACAAATAATAATCATTGGGAAAAGGAGACCATTTTTGACAAATGATACTGAGAAAACTACCTGACTACATGCAGAAGAATTAAACTGGACCCCTAGCTATCACCATATACAAGAATCAACTCTAAATGGATCAAAGACTTAAACTAAAGCCTCAAACTATAAGAATTCTAGAAGAAAATGTAGGAAACACTCTTATGCACATTGGAATAGGCAACCAATTATTAATCAAATTCCCAAAAATAAATGCTATAAAAGATAAGATAGACAAATGGGACCTCATCAAATTGAAAAGCTTGTACAGCAAAAGAAATCATTAAGAGAGTGGGGAGACAACCACAGAATGGGAAAAAATATTTGCTAACTGTATATCTGACAAAGGCCTAGCATTCAGGATCTACAAAGAACTCAAATGAGCTGAAAAGAAAAAAAAATCTATCACAAAATGGGCAAAGGACATGAATAGACATTTCTCAAAAGAAGATATACAAGCAGCCAACAGATACATGAAAAAATGCCCAGCCTCAGTAATCATCAGAAAAATTCAAATCAAAACCGCAATGAGATACCACCTAACTCCAGTAAGGGTGGCCCTCATCAATAAGTCAAAAAACAATAGATGCTGGTGAGGATATGGAGAAAAGGGAACACTTCTACACTGTTGGTGGGAGTGCAGGCTAGTTCAACCTCTGTTGAAAGCAGTGTGGTGATTCCTAAAAGAATTAAAAATTGATCATCCATACCATCCAGCAATATCTCTCTTGGGAATATACCTGAAGGAATATAAATCATTCTACAAAAAAAGACGCTTGCAGGCGCATGTTTATAGCTGCACTATTCGTGATAGCAAAAGCATGGAACCAACCCCACTGCCCACCATGAACTCTACATATACACAATAGAGTATTGCCTAACCATAAAGAATAACAAAATTATGAATTTCAGAGCAAACTGGATGGAGACCATCAAACTTAGTGATCTTTCACAGAAACAAATAACCGAATATCAAATGTTCTCACTCATAAGTGGAACCTGAGCATGAATACCATTAGTACAAGGGAGGGATCAGAGTTGATGGACCCTGCCAGGGCAGAGAGGGAAGGAAGAAGGGAGAGAACTCATAGCATTGCAAGGGTACCTGGTCCTAAACCAAGGAAAGCGAGGGCCAGTTGGAGGTCCAAGCTTCACTGCATGCAGCCTGCTTGTGTAACTAATCCTTACTTGTACCCCCCATCTCTTTAATAACAAAATAAATTCAAGTGAAGAAAGTAGACATCCTTATCCTGTTCCTAATCTTAACAGAAATGTCTCAAATATTTTATATTACGTACTTGGCCAACGATTGATTTAAGATGGTCCTACATACAGAGGAATTGTACTTCCAACCTTGCTGTGCTGAAGTGACATTAAGATTCAATACTGACATTATTTCCTGAAATATTTTGGCAACTACTGAAAAATAATTCTGATTTTTGTTCCCCTTTGATCTGTTGGTTTGATAAGTCATGTTAACAAATTCTGTAATAGGAGTAGATTCTATTAGTATATTAATGTTATTGAGTTAGTATATTAGACTTCTTTTTAGTATTTTTGAACCTATAGTCAAAGGTAAAAGTGGTCAATAGTTTTATTTGTGTGTATGTATATGTATCTTTTTGGATTTGGATATTATTGTTCACTCTGCTCTTGCAAAATGCATTCAGAAGTTGCCCAATTCTTCTAAAGATCTGAAATATTTTCTGTAGCATGAGCAGGGTGATGTTCGTAGAACTTAGTATCTGGTATGGAACAGGCCCAGGCCACTCAGACCCGACTTGGAGCCTGACCCTGGCTAGACTTTAGGGAGCCATCCCTTCCCAGGGGACAGGGGAAGCAACCAGGGCTCCATGCAGTGGGGAAACATTGAGAATGTCAAGCTGAGGTTTCTACCAACTGACAGAAAGTATTTTAATAACAGTTGTACAGGCTGCACTTGAACAATGAGAATGGCACTTACCTATCCTCTGACCCTTTATAATCATGACATCAAGAGCCAGGCGGTGACCTAAGTAGCTCCTGCAGATTTTCTTATGTAAACCTCACAACATGCTGCAGGCAGGTATAAGTACATGAGGAAGGTATTCCAGACCACCCATTTCTCAAGAATCTATCAATAGAATAATTGGAATTAAGAGTTTCTTTTTTTTTCCATTTCTTCTATTGTTATTGGGCTATTTGCTTTTTGTTACTTCACATTTTTTTAAATGAATTTATTTCATGAAGATTTTCAAATGATTTGGCATGGATATCTACATTACAGCATTTTAGTGTTTATTAACATTCCACAGTGTCTATTTGTTTACTTTTTCTCTCTTTTAAAAATTATATTATGCAGGATTGTGTCTATGTTATGAGTTCTTTTCTAAATGTTTATCACACCAGCTCTTTGACTTGTCAGTTCTTTCTGTTTTTTAAATTATTAATACTTATCCTTATCTTTAATTGCTTTCGCGATTTTTGATTACGAAATATGTTAATCATATAGTATCGTGCTGAGAATACTATAACAGATGCCCACTAAACTGCCACACAAATATTAAGAAATGCAAATTTTTGCCACATTTTCCTTCAACATTAATTTTTCATAACATAAAACTTTGTGGATACAGTTAACGCCACCATCACCATCACTACTCCCTGGCATCACCCCAAGGATAATTGTATCTTTGAAAATGCCAGGTGAGTGGATTGCCTGAGCCCGCGGGTTCGAGACCCGCCTGGGCAGCGAGACCTCATCTCTACAATAAATAAAAAAAAATTAGCTGGGCACGGTAGCGCGTGCCTGTAGTTCCGGCTACTTGGAAGGCTGAGGCGGAAGGATCGCCGGAGCCCAGCAGGTTGAGGCTGCGGTGGCCGGGAGTGGCCACTGCACTCCAGTCTGGGCGACAAAGTAAGACTCCAACTCAAAAAAAAAAGAAAAAAAAGAAAATGCCAGGTGTCCATCTATCTTGGTCAGATACCTATTTGTCTGCCTATCTGTCTATCTATCCATCTATCTGTCTTTCTCCATAAACAATATATAAATTTTGTTTTTGAAATTTGCATAAAAGGCAAAAAAAAAAAAAAATAACCCATTGAAAATTCTTTTTGCTTTTTGAGATAACATCTCTTTCTGTTGCCCAGGCTGGAGTGCAGTCGCAGGCATAATAATGGCTCACTGTAGCTTTGAACTCTTGGACTCAAGCAATAATCCCACCTCAGCATCCTAAGTAGTTGAGACTGCAATTGCTTGCCACCACACCCAGTTAATTTATTTTATTTTCAGAGAGATAGTGTCTCACTTTGTAGACCAGGCCAGTCTCAAGCACCTGTCTCAAGCAATCCTCCAGCCTTGGTTTCCTGAGTCTGAAGATTATTTTACAACTTGGTTTTTCATTGGCATTATGATTTCAAGATTTTTTTTTTTTTTTTTTTTTTTTGATTTGGAGTCTCACTCTGTCACCCAGACTGGAGTGCGGTGGCCGCTCCCGGCCACTGCAGCCTCAACCTGCTGGGCTCCAGCGATCCTTCCGCCTCAGTCTTCTGAGTAGCCAGAATTACAGGTGTGCGCTACCAAGCCTGGCTGATTTTTTAATTGTTTTATTGTAGAGATGAGGTCTCGCCAAGTTGCCCAGGCGGGTCTCGAACCCGCGAGCTCAGGCAATCCACTTACCTCAGCCTCCCAAAGCGCGGGATTACAGGCTGAGCCACCGAGCCTGGCTGATTTCAAGAATTATACATGTAACTTCAGTTCATTGGAACATACCTTGTTCCACTACATAACTACATACTAATTTACCCATTCTTCTACTGAAAGAGGGGAACGATGATCCAGTTAATGTCCTTATACAAGTGTCTTTAACCCCACGTGTGAGAATTCTCTAGGATGTATACCTAGGAATACAGTTGTTACCGTGTCCTCAGCATTCATAGATATTGCCCAAGTGCAGGATGTATACCACTTTCCGTTTGCACCCATTTTTTTTTCATGTTAGCAGTTTTTAGCAGAAGTTGTGTATAAGATTACGTGCAACACTTGCACTGATTCTTATACAGAGGGTGGCCACATAATTTGTTACTCAAACCAGGACACTCTGGACAGTGAGAGTGATCTCTGTGCATAGCTATGCCGGACAAGGAGAATAAAGCCAAGGGGTCTACGTCAAGCCACGTGCCAGCCACGAACTCAGGGCCCCATGCCTCTGTGTGCACACAGACACTATCACCAGACATTCGAATTTTGCCCATCTCAAATGTGGGGTAATATCTCTCCGTTTCATCTGTTTGCATTTCGTGGATTACTAGTGAGGTTGAACGATTGTCTTTCATTCGATTGATACTCACTGTTTACTCCCTGAATGTCCAGTCACACCCTCAGTCCTAGGAGGACAGAAGTGAGTGGGGGAGACAAGGGGTCTATTCATCTATACCTTCCACTGAGAGCTCACTATTACTGGGAGCAGATTTCATCGTTTGTTCTTTGTTGCGACCTAATTTCTGGCTGTGAATAGAAGTCACATTAGATAAGGGGTTGGAGGTAATGGGCTTGGGCATTGGTGGCAACGGTCAAGACCGTGACCAGGGCCCCTCAGAGAAAGCCTGTATGGAGTGGGAGTCTTTAGAAGAGTGTGTCAGGCTCTGGGAGAGTGCCCAGAAGGACTTTACGTGCCTGGGGAAAGTGGTCGAAAGTGATTTGGGACAGGAAGAGACCAAGCAAGAGACCAGGCAGTGTGGGATCTTAGCCGTGGTGAGAAACTTGCTTTTTTTTGCCTCAAGAAGGACTGGAAGACTTGGAGGGTTTTAAGCCGAGGAGTGAGGCACACGATATAGGGAGTTTTACAGCACTCTGGGGATAGACGGAGAGAGGGAGGCTAAGCCAGGATTTCATGAGTCCTGGAGGGAGGTGACTGTGCCCTGGATTCAGTGGCGGCTGGAAGAGAAGTTGTGAGAACTTGTTCAATGTAGATGATCGTTTTAGAGGTTGAACCAACAGAATTTGCTGAAGGATGTCATGTGGACTGTGAATCAAATAGCAGAATTCAGAATAACGATTAGATTTTTGACAGGAGCGATGGGCAAGGCTTCTCTTCTGCAAATTGTCTAGTCACAGTCTTTGCCTGCATTTTTTGGTGAGGTTGTAGCCATTCTCTTGTGAATTTTTCAAGTTTCTCTATTGGTATCTAATTTTCATCCTTTAGCAATTATAAAGTTGCAGGTGTTTTCTAGTCTAGGAGGTGTCTTTTCCCCTGATTTGTAGATCAATTTATGGTTTGGGATTCTGTGTTTTGTTGAACACGTTTAGAAGAAAATAGAAGGAAACCTTCCCAACATTGGGTTTGTTCTCCAATCGTTATTGAATTCGTCAGGATTTTAGGTGCATGTAAGAGAAAGTGTGGGAATTTTTTTTCTATGAGAATAATGATTAGTTCTTGACACATGTCTGTAAAATCTATCATTTCTCCAATCTTAATGCCACGGCTATCATATTACATAGTAGCCAAAAAAGAGGGGGATTGAAAAAAAAAAACAGAATTTTTTTTTTTTTTTGGAGGGTGGACCCGTTGGGGTAGGAGCTTCCTCCGCTAGGTAAGTGTTCTAGGAACTCATCAGCATCAGTGTGCCAGCTAGTGTTGAAGTGAGAGGTTTCAGTGAATTTTTTAGCAGGGGAGACTCAGTGTGTTTGTCCATTTCATGATGGGTGATTTACAAGCGCACCTGCCCACACTGCTCATCAGTTTTTGCCCCAAAATGACAGGACTCCCATGCCCCATGCTCCCTGTTCACCTGATCTCATCCCGAGCAACTTTCTGTTGTTGTTTTTCCCCGGATGGAAAAGTCCTCAAAGAGAAACAGTCAGCCAGTGTGGAAGAAGTGAAACAAAACACTGCAGAAGCACCGAAAGGCATCAAAATTGACGTGTTCCAAAACTGTTTTGAGCAGTGGAAAAAGCATCTCGATAGGTGTATTGCCTCTAGTGGAGACTACTTTGAAGGTGCTGAAGTTTAAATATGTAAGAGTAAATACACATTTTTGTATAAATAGATTCTGCTTTTGGGGGTTTCCCCTCGTATATGATTACTCTTAGCGACTTTTGATCTTGTTTCACTCTTCGATTTTTCTGTCTCTGGATAAATAATAAAAATAATACTTTTTCAAAATTATCTTGCCCCTTGGCCTTTGAAAAACCAGTAAAAAGTTCTAATGGAGGGTAGGTTCCCAGGGAAGATCACTCTTGGTATTTACATGGAAATTGAATTAGGTTTTGTTTTTCTATTAACTAAGGGCGATTACCATGTTTCTGGTATTTGGTCTTTCTTCTCTGAACTTTCAATCTGCCCATTTACTTAGACCTAAATCATTTTTTTTTAAGTTTTTATTTTAAAGATGTGGGGTGCAATTCAGGGTTAGGCATACATTATCCAGGTACCCTTGTTGATGAGGTGTGCCCTCCCTTATCCTGGCAGATTCCCACTACTGCCAATCCTGCCCCTACCTCTGTCAGTTTCCAACTACTGCCAATCCTTTTCTTATAGTATTATGATCATTGTTCAAGGTCCATGTATGAGTGAGAATATGTGATACTCAGTTCTTTGTTTCTGTGATAGCTCACTCAGTGTAATAGACTCTAAGTTCATCCAAGTTGCTGTGATGTTTATAATGTCCTTCTTTATGGCTGCGTAATATGCCATCATGTAGATGTACCACATTTTCTTATCCAGTCCCCTCTCGATGTGCAGCACGGTTGGTTCCATGTTTTTACTACTGTGAACAATAATGCAATCAACATGCGTGTGCAGGTATCTTTTTCATCGAGTGTTTTGAGCTTCTCCAGGTATATTCACAGTAGGGGGATTGCAGGGTGGTATGGAAGGTCTATTTTAGATCTTTTAGGAATCATCAAACTATTTTCCACAGAGGTTGTACTAGTTTACACTCCCCACAGCAGAGTAGAAGTGTTCCCCTTTCCCCCACACCCTCTCCAGCCGCTGTTGTTTTTTGAGTTATTGATCATGGCCATCTTGACCAGAGTTAGGGTGTATCTCGGTGTGGTTTTAATTTTCGTTTCTTTGATGACCAGTGAGGTTGAGCAGTTTTTCATGTATCTATTGGCTGCTCATATGTCTTCTTTTGAGAAGTGTCTACTCAAATATTGGCCCACTTTGTAATGAGGCTGTTTTTTGCATTTTGGCACGTTTGAGTACCTTGTAGATCTTAGATGTTAGGCCTTTGTCAGACATACAGTTGGCAAATATTATTTCCCAGTCTGTGGGCTGTCTTCCCGCTGTCTTGATTTTTTTTTTTTTTTTGGCTTTGCAGAAGCTTATCAGTTTGATGAGGTCTCACTTGTCTACTTTATCTCTTATGGCATGGGCACGTGGGGTTTGGATCGAGAATTGGCTGCCAGTCCCAATAAGGGTGTCTCCTGCATTTTCTCATAATACAGTTTCAAATTTTTCCATAAATATCTTACATCTCTTAGATTTAAGTTTAGATAGATTTTGTTGGCATCATGAAAGAAATCCACTTTTTTTTTATTGTGTTACATATTATAAATACAAAAATACATATAACATAAAGACAGAATTAAATTAAAAGCCATGTAACTGTCATCAGGTCTTCGGCAATAGAATATTTCCTGCATCTACGAAACTACAAAGTTCTTTCTCAACCACAATCGCTAGCTTTTAAAATTAACCTCCATCTTGATTTTTGTGATAATAATTTCCTTGTTTTTCGTTATGACTTTATAAACTATAAACACATCAATAAAGTATATTAGCAGAGGTTTGGGTGGTTTTGACCTTTAATAAATAGAATTGTGTTTTGCCTATTCGATTGTGTCTTATTTCTTCTGCTTAGCGTTGTTTGAAACATTTATCTGAGTCATTATATATCTGTCGCTTGTAAATTTCCATTGAGGGGCATTATTTTGTTATATGCATGTATCATGATGTATTCATCCATTTGGCTACTGATAAACATTTGGATTATATTCAGTGTTTTCCGATTACTGCTAATGTTGCCATAAACAGTCTTGCACATGTCTCTAAGCCTAGAATCTATTGTTGAATGTTAGGAAATGCATGTCTTCAGTGATATTAGATGATGCAGAAAATGTTTTTTTCAGAGTGGTTCCACCAGCTTATATTCCCACCAACAGTGTACAGTTTATTTCATTGCTTCACATAATCTGATATCACAGCTTCTTGACTTTTTTCCATCTGATTTGAACAGGAATCTCATCATTTTAAGTTGCATTTTCACAACTACTCATAAAATTGCGGATCTTTGCTTGTTTTATTGACCATGTGGATTTCTTCTTTTGTAAAATATGTATCCGCACCTTTTGCCCATATTTCTATTAGGTTGTTGATTCCTTCTTTGTTGATTAGTAGGATTCTTTATGTATCACAGCTATTACAACATTTTGTTATATGTGTTACATTTATCATCTCCATTTTGTTTTATTTTTTTCATTTTCTTTCCGACATCTTTTGATGAGCTGAAGTTTCTTACTTTCAATGTTGAAAAACTCATCAAACACTTTTATGGTTCGTATTTTTTTCTATTTTATGAAGTCTTCTCCATGCGGAGATTCTGAAGATGTTTTCCCTTATTGTCATTTATTTCGTTTATTATCATCATTTTATTATTGTCATCTAAAGGCTTTATAGTTTGCCTTTCACCATTTACACTGGAACTGATTTTTGTAGAAGGGAAAAGTAGAAGTACCTCCTTATTTTTGGACCATGGGTACTCATTTAGCTCAGCATCATTCACAGAAAATATGTGGATCCCCCATTGTTCTGCTAGGTCACATCTGTGACAGACCAATATTGGTCTGCTCTGGGCGGTCTCTTTTTCCATTTATCATCTTGTCCATATCTGTGCCAGTAAGGTAATGTCTTAAGTACTATGACTTTATACTAAATATTGATATTTTAGAAAGCAAAAACAACTTTCTTACTATTGTAAATTACATCGATTTCATAGAACGTTTAAACAACTTTTCTTTATAAAACGCCTGGTCATGACATATTATCCTTTTCATATATTGCTGAATTTGATAGGCAATATTTTGTTTAGAATTTTTATGTCTTTGTTTATGGTGGTTACAGGTCTGTAGTCTTCTTTCCTTGTAATGTCATTTTTTTCGGCCTTGATATTAAACATATGCATGCTTCATAAAAGAATTTGAGAAGTATTTATTCTTCCTCTATTTTCTGAATAAATTTGCATAACATTGATGTTATTTATTCCTTACATGTTTTATAGAATTCACCTGTGAAGCCATCTGGACCCAGTGTTTTCTTTGTAGGAAGGTTTTTAATTGGAAATTCAATGTCTTTAATAAATATAAAATTCTTCTTATCTGTTTCTTCCTGAGTCACTTTTGATAATTTGTGTCTTTTGAGAAATGTGTTCATTGTAACCAAGTTGAATTTGTTGCCAAAGAGTGGCTCATATTTTCACTTATTATTCTTTTAATATGTGTAGGATCTGTGGTAATATCCTTTCACTCATTTCCCTTACATATAAATTTGTTCGTGTCGATCTGGCTACAGAGCTGTCAACATTGTTGAGGCTTCCAAAAAGTCAGCTTTTGACTTAATTGATTTTCTTTATTGTTCTCCTGTTTGCTATTTCATTGGTTTTCACTTTTATCATGTGATTTCCTCGTGCTCACTCACTCTTCTTTATTTAGCTTCTTAAGTTAAAAGCTAGAATATTTGATTTTAGATTTAGTTTATCATTTAAATCTATAAGTTTCCCTCTAAGCAATGCTTTACTTGATTATTTTGTTTTCATTTATATTTAATTTTAAACATTTTCTAATTTTCTTTGTGAGTTATTCTATTACCTCTTGAGTTATTTAGAAGTGTGTTACTTAATTTCCAAATATTTGAGGATTTTTCCAGAGGACTTTCTGTTGGCCAAGCACAGTGGCTCATGCCAATAATCCCAGCATTTTGAGAGGCCAAGGCAAGAGGATTGCTAGAACCCAGGAATTCAAGACTGGCCTGGGAAACATAGCAAGGCCTTCTCTCTACAAAAAAAAATCAAAAAATTAACCAGGAGTGGTGGTGTGTGCCTGTAGTCTCAGCTGCTCGGAAGGCTGAGGTGGAAGGATTGCCTAAGCCCAGAAGTCAAAGTTGTGGTGAACCATGATTGTGAGTTTTATTTTCAGCCCAGTTTATAATATTTCCTAGCGAATGCTTCTTTAAGAAATGTGTATTTTGTTCTTTGAGGGTTAATTGTTTTTAAATTGTCAACCTGGTCAAGTCAGTGATTGTATTATTCAAGTCCTTTTTAGTCTTATGAATATTTTTTTGTTAGTTAATTGTATTAATGACTGAAAGATGCATATTTAGTTTCCAAGTACAACTGTGGCTTTTTCCATTTCTCATTCTCATCTGTCAGGTTTTTGCTTTATATATGTTGAAGCTCAGTTATTAGGAGTGTACACGTTCAGGGTTATGTGTCTTTCTAGTGCATAAAGCCTTCATTGGTGTAAATTTTCCTGTGTAATTGCTGGTAACATTCTTTTTCTATAGACAACCTTGATATTAATATAGCCACTCAGCCTATGCTGCTTTTCTTGAGTAGGAATCTCACTCTGTTCCCCAGACTGAAGTGCAGTGGCACGTTCACGGCCACCACAGCCTCGGCCTGCTAGGTTCAAGAGATCTTTCCACCTCAACCCTCCAAGTAAGCAGAATCACAGACAAGTGCCACCACACCTGGTTAATTTTTTGATTTATTGTGGAGATAAGGTCTCATCAAGTTGCCCAGGCTGGTCTTGAACCCCTGGATCCAGGCAATTCTGTCGCCTCTGCCTCCCAAAGTGCTGGGATTATAGGTATAAGCCACTGCACCCAGTACAAGAATTTTAAAAATTGTTACAACTTCTAATGTAATGTTATCCTGTTTTCCCAACAATGTCCACTTATTTTATTGATTAAGTTTGCCCAATTGTTTTCATTTTATTAACTTTTTAAAACAGTCAACTTTTGCTTTTGTTGATCTTATCTATTTTTTGTTCTAATAATTTCTGCTCTTAACTATTACTTCTGTCTTTCTCTTCTAGTTACTTGTGTCCTAACTTCCTGAGTTGTCTTTTACAGGGTTGAAAACATAAATTTTCATGTGTTTTTTTCTCACAATAACCTACATGGTTTATCATTACTGATGTATATTTGCATAAAGTGGAATGTTCAGATCTTCAGTGCACCATTGAATAAATAGTCAAGTGCATGCTGATATTGTACTTAGTAGATTGCCATCACCCCACAAAGTTCTTGTGTACCCTTCTCCAGTCAATACACTCGTAAGTTTTGACGTGTATAATTTTTATTGCACTTCAGTTGCAAATATTTTAGAATATCTGTATTGATTTCTTCATTGGCACTTAAATTATTTAGATGAATACTTATCAGTATTTGGGGAAAAAATTCTTTGGGTTTCTTCTAATTTGGTACATTTTAATCAGAAAAATATGACTAGTATGATATCAGGATTTTGGGGGTTTTTTTTGAGACGTAACTTATGGCATACTGCACGATCAATTTTAGCAAATGTTTCACATGCTTTTATAAAAATCTAGATTGGTTTATTAGACAAAGGTTAATCATTCTAATATACACATAATCTGTATCATTAACATTTTTTGTACCCCACACATTTAAAATTTTTAAAAGTTAAATAAATCAGGGTATATTGAGAAACTTCAAAAAAACCTGGTTTTTTACCTGATTAATCTTTTTAATTTCTGAGAGAAATCTGTTATGACCTTGGAATTTTCAGTTTTCCCTTGTCTTTTGGTCATTTTTTTCTTTTAGTATACTTACAGAAAGGGCACAAGAGCATTTATGTTCAATATTGTTAACTTTTCCTTACACAACTACTTTTCAAGTTGCTCCCATTTATCACACCCTCTCTGAGTACTAGAGTCATGGCTGAAATACAAGCCGATAAAGCTGTTCCCCACGTGGAGTCTATATTCTTGTTATTTTTGTCTTGATGACTTTTTTCTTATGTCATTAATTACAGCTATATGACTATTAATAACATTTGCATTTAAAACTATTGTGTTGCTATCATTGCATCAGCTTTCTTTCACTATTTTCCGAGTATATTATTTCCCAACCTTGTATTTTCAGGCTTTCCATACAATTGTACTTTAGATGAATCTCTTTAAGATAACAATTAGATACATTTCTGTAAACTATTTCTACAAAATTCTGTCTTTCAACAGCAACTTTAATCCATCTAAATTTGCTCAGGGGAAATGTCATTTTTCACTCTTCTGATTTGATATGGAAAGGGGCTATTTATTTTTATTTTGTCCCCTCCAAGAACTCAACAACATTTATTATAATCATTTATAAATTTTGATAATTTCTATATATTATATTACAATATAGGTTTATTGTGTTTTCCCTCTTTTCTTATCTTGCATTGGATTTATAATAGTTTTTACTCTTTTTTCTCTAAAGACTTTTTATTTGTTATTATTTTTGGGAACAACCTTAATATTTTGATATATGTACTTGATATATAACAGCTAAAAGAGATCTATATCTCTGGTGCACCTCAGACAATACAGGACCTTGAACTGGTATCATTCCCATAACTTCCATATTAATATTAAATTGCATTTTAATGCAACTTTGTGTATAAGCCTTAATCATTACTTTACATTTATTTTCATTTTACTTTTAATTAACAAATAATAACTGTATATACTTATGAGTATAATGTGATGTTTTGATAAATGTGTATATTATGGAATGATTAAATCAAGCTAATTAACAGATGCATCACCTCCCCTACCTATTTTTTGGGGGTGTGAACACTTAAAATCTATTCATTTAACAATCTTGCAATATGCAATACATTGTTATTAGCTATAGTCACTATGCTGTGCAAAAGACCACTAAAACTTATCCCTCCTGTCTAATTGAAATTGTACCCTGGGACCAACATCTCTCCTTTTCCCATGTCCACCCCCAACCTCTGGTAACTTCTGATCTACTTTCTGCCTCTATGAGTTCCACTTTTTCACATTCCACACGTAAGTGAGAATGTGCAGAATCTGTCTTTCTGTGCCTGGCTTATTTTACTTAACATAATAAGATATTTCACTCCAGGTTCATCATTTTGCTGCAAATCACAGAATTTTCTTTTTTAAAAGGATATGTAGAATGCTATTGTGTATATGTGCCACTTTAAAAAAAATTCAAGTATTAATTGATGAATCCAATTTTCTTCACCTCACGGATGTGAGATGATATCTCACGGTAGTTTTAATTTGATTTTCCTGATGAGTGCAACTGACCATTTTTTTCATACACCGATTGGCCATTTGTATGTCTTATTTTGAGAAATACCGTTCATATTATTTGCTCATTTTTTAATTCAGTTATTTGTATTCTTGCTATTGAATTGTTTAAATTTCTTATATATTTTAGATGTTGTTCCTTCATCAGATATACGGTTTGCAACCAGTTTCTCCAAGTCTGTGGGTTTTCTCTTCACTCTGTTAATTGTTTTCTTTGCCGGACAGAGCTTTTTACTTTGATACAATTCATTCCTGTATATTTGCTTTTGGTGCTGTGCTTATGGAGTCATAACCAAGAAATCAATTCTTATATTTAAATATTTAATCCATTTTGAGTTCTTTTTTTATATGGTGTAAGATAAGGTCAATAAGCCAGATCAAAGCCAGACAAGGACACAGAAAAGAAAACTACAGACCAATATTCGAAATGAAGATAGATGCAAAAATCCTCAAAAATACTAGCAAACTGAATACAATAGCACATTAAAAGACTCTTGTACCATTATCAAGAGGGATTTATCTTTATGATGCAAGGATGTTTCAACTAAGCAAATCAATCGATGTGATGTCCCATGTTACAAAAATGAAGGACAAAACCCACATGATCATCTTAATAGATGCAGGAAAGGCATTTGAAAAAATTCAGCTTATTTTATAATTAAAAACTCTCAACAAGTCAGGTATAAAAGAAATGTATCCCAACACAATAAATGTATATATGACAAACCCATAGTTAACATTATACTCAGTGGTGAAGAATTGAAAACTTTTTCTTCAAGGTTAAAAACAAGACAAGGTTGCCCACTCTATTAAATATAGTACTGGAAGGCCTAGCCAAAGAAATTAGAAATATAGTTAACCCGTCTATTAAATATAGTACTGGAAGTCCTAGCCAGAGAAATTAGACCAGCAAAAGAAATAAATGACATCTAAATAGAAAAGGAAGAAGCAAAATTGTCTTTATTTAATAATGGCATGTTCTTATATATAAAAATCCCTAAATACTTCACAAAAGACTGTTAGAACTTATAAACAAATTCAGTTAACTTGCAGAGGACACCAAAAAATGGAAAGATATCCCATATTCATGGGTAGAAAGTATTATTATTGTTAAAATGCCCAGACACTCAAAGTGATCTGCTGATTAAATGCAATCCCTGACAAAATTTCAATGTCATTTTTTTAACAGAAATAGAAATAATAATCCTAAAAGTTGAACTAAACTGGAAAAGATGCTGAATAACCGAGGCAATCTTGAGCAAAAAGAGGCACACTACCTGACTTCAAAATCTACTTCAAAACTATAATATAAAAAACATCACAGTAGTGGCATGAAAACAGACACATTGACCAATGTAAGAAGATAAAAAGCCCAGAAATAATCCTACATATTTATGACCAACTGATCTTTGATAAAGGTGCTAATAATATACTATGAGGAAAGGAACATCTCTTTAATAAATGGTGTTTGGAAAACTGGATATCCACATGTAATCATTTTTGTTGTTGTTTTGTAAACAGTACTTTTTAGGTTTGCAACAATTTACGTTGAAGACTTATCCTCGTATTAACTCTCTTTCTTCCTATTTCTTCTTTCTGTTTCATTCTTCTGGTTCCTAGAATTAAATTCGCCAAAGAGCTATTTGAACATAAGCTTTCAATCCAGGCTTTGCTTTAGGGGGAACCCAGGTCAAGATATTATAGGGAAGAAGAGGAATTGAACGTTTGAGGAGATAATTTTTTAAACCATTGATATAGAGAATATGCTGACTGGAGATGTTATTGTTGGAGACCCTGACTTCATGGTGACACGAGCTACATGTTGGGGTTATTTCTACCACCAGCTCTCAGCTGTCCCGACATGAGCACTGAGAAGGTGGGAGCTGGTCTGACAAAGGCTTGGAGGTTTGCAAGATATTTTTGCAAGGTAATGGGGCGTTGTATTGGGGGTCTTTGGAAACAGAGTAATTTAAAAAGTGGACCATAAAATTTATGCTATGGAGAGAAAGAATTAAAGACAAGAAGGAGAATGGTAAAAACTGAGGAGGAAGTAGAGAGATCAGGGTCTAATGTTCTTAATGAGAAAAGAAATCAGTATAACTGCTGAACACAGGCCCGAAGACTCCAAATATCAGAGTGTGCGGCATAGAATCCACATGACACTGAACTGTACGCAAGGGACGTCATATGGAATTGAGGGCAGTGCTAGCATCTTGCTATATCTCAAACCCAAGCAGCAACTCAAGAAAAGCTAGCTTGCTGGCAGGGAACTATTCGGGTAATCTCTCATAGCCTCTTTCAAGAGCATACAAAGTCTACTGATTTTCAAGTGTCCTCTTTTTTATTACCAACATCTTAAAGGCTCATTCAATAATTTAACATTCAAACTTATTTTTGCAGAAAGAAATTTTCAGCTGGGAAATCAAATTCCTAGGCAGGGAGTTGCATAACTTTCTTAGTCCACACATTGTCCTTTATTATGGTTTTTGAGGAACAGTAATAAAATGTTATTTCTTTGCACTTGGCTTACGGAAATCAAAATTCCCAAGAGGAAAAAAAAAATGGTATAAAAATCCACCAGAGGGAACTTAGAGTTGGCAAGTCTCTCTGGGATTCTTTCCTCCTTTCTCTCCTTTGCTTTGTCTCTTTTTTCTGTCATTCTCTCTCTCTCTCTATGAATAGCTTTCTCTCTCTTACTCTTTTTCTCTCTTTCCCTCCCTCCCTCCCTCCCCCCTTTTGCTTTCTCTCTTCCTTGCTTACTTCTCTCCTTTTCTTTCTTCCAAGAAATCAACACCTCAAAGCGTGCTTTGGTTTCCATTTGTTTTTACAGTAGTAAATATTTTATTACTTAAAAAGAGAAGCAGTGTTTGTTCTTAATTGTTTTTGATTAAATATGCTAATTACATTTTGGAATACTAATGACACATGGTACTAAATGTTTTAATAATGCAGTGAAATAAGCTGGCAAATATAACAACAAATTAACCTGAAATGGCTACAAAGCTTTCCTCATTTTAAATTGTAATAATACAAAACAGAGGGGGAAAGAAATCAAAATTGTGTCATCTAATGCAGAAGAAAAAAAGCTTTATTCAGTTTTGGCATTTTAATGTATTTTCTTCCTAAAATAATTCATCAAGAAACTCATCTTTTCTAGAACAATGACCTAGAGAACAGCCAGTGAGTTGACTGTCTGTCATGTGCCAGCATTTATGCTTCACCAAACAAAATACCATCAGGTTCAGCTGGTTGGTGGTCACAGCCTTCGTCTTTTGTCAGATCCAAGTAGACCCAGAACCTGGGACATGGAATCCTGTGTGTGAGGCAGACCCAGAACCTGTGTGCCCCTCCATCCCAGGATATCTGTCTGAAACAATGATCGATGTCTCTTTATGCCCCTCCGTGTTATGCCATTGTCAGGGAGAAAGAGAGGCGTGACAAATATTTGGCCAGAAGGCCATTCACATTTATCAAAGACTATTACAAAATTTTGATAAGAGTAATAATGCCATGGCGTCATCTATTGCTTTATTGTCTGACGAGGGGCCAAAACTTCCTGGCATCAGTTCCCCAGGTGGAGCTGTTCCCAAGTCAGTGGCGGTAGGAGCCCCAGATGAAGGCACAGAGACACCGGTGGCATGCTTTGCCCTCATTCTGTGCCTCACTCATGTCTACGTGGAGAAACCCAATTACCATGATCCCCCCTCCACCCGCAGGGAACAGGTGGCAATATCTGGAGACATCGGAGGTTGACACACTTGGGGCTGCTACTCACATCTGATGAGGAGATGACAGAAATGCTACTAAAAATTCCATAACACACAGAACAGCCCCCACCACAGAAAATTATCCCATGCCAAATGCCAATGGTGCAGCAGTGGGAACGTCTGCCATAGATCCAACTACAAAGTGTGGGGAGGGGAACACGGTGACCAACAGAGAAACATCAGCAGGAAGAAGCACTGGGGAGCTCCACAAAACCATCGACCTTGTTCTTCCACTTAAATTGCTAAGGAGAAGGGAAGACGGAAGGGGAGAATGGCAGAAAGGTCAGGAAGAAGAAAAAGGAAAAATGGGATGGGGAAGAAAGAGAGAGAGAGAGAGACCAGAGATTAACAGATTTGATTTGAGAGGAAGCAATCAACTGCAATGCATGTATCTTATTTATTTGATTTTGACTCTGAATTGAGCAATAAACTGTTATGGATGGGTGAAACTATAAGGGGAATTTAAACTCTACTTGAATATTTAATAATAGTATAGAATTATTGTAAAGTTTTTGGGGAATTGTGTATTTTAAAGAATCCTTTTTGCTGAAAAAAATTATGAGTTTGAGATCTGCTTTAAAATACTCTAGGGTTGGAGCGAGTGAAAGACGCAGATATACATGAAACAAGATAATTACTGTTTAAGCTGAGTGATTGGTATGTGGTGGTTTATTTTATTATTCTATTTTTGCAAACTTTTGAATTTTTCAGGGTAATTTTTTGAAAGAAGATTGTTTTGTTCATAGCATGAAATAAAGTCCATCCATAAACTTCATGGCAATCACCCAGGTGGCTGTCCCCAGGGACGACTCTACCTAGACACGTATCTGAAGCCCGAGGCACTGGAAGAGAGCAGAATGCAGACGCCTCCTGACCAGGAGACTTGGTCAATGCAGCCTGGATGGACAGCGGCAGCTAAGCTCTCTGAGCTTCATTTACAAAGCTGTGAACTCAGACAGGTCAGTAATCAGGAAATCCCTCACCATGCAGTACTGAGACTCCTGAGATCATAAATGCTGACTTACATTGACACCAAAGCCCCTTCACAGAACTGCACAGGTCGGGTCTTCCAGAAGTGATTCAGGTGCTGGAGGAAACATCGAGGGACTTAAAACCCCTGCATCCTTCCTGGGGCGGTGCTGGAGCTTGACAAGAACCCTGAGAAAGATGGCGTCAAGGCCACGGGTCCTGTGCTCAGAGAACGAGGGGGTAAAAGAGCCTCAGAGAGGCTGGGTACTCTGGACCTGAGAGTCTGGTGAAACTCAGGAATGTATCCAAGAGTCTCAGTTTCCCCATCTGTAAGACAGATGTATCCAAGAGTCTCAGCTTCTCATCCCTAACAATCTAACTTGGCAGAGGGGATGTGGAAATGATAGGAGGTGATGAACAGGAAATTGCTAGATCAGTGCTTGGATCTTAACTATAAAGATAGCAGCAATTGTAATGGACATTAAGTGGAAATATACAAGGGCTGTTCTAGGCAATTTACATGCATTAGACCCTCACAGCAGCACTGTGAGGAAGATGCTACTTTTACAGATGAAACAACTGAGGAAAAATAGAAAAATGACTGGTCCGGCGACTTCACCGGCTGTGAGACCTGGGACAGGTGGCCCCGAGCTCAGAAGTGAAGCCTGATGGGAGGTCTGAAGGAGCTCACGCAGATCATGCAGTTCGCCTGATACTTGAACGTTGTAGAAAATGGCCAGGTGGAATGCACATTCTTCTTAGGACATTCGTCAGGGTTTGGTGTATGAGGACATGTTGGTTGGCATTCCCAGGACTCTGGGGTTCCTGGTAAGCAGCAGGAGCTCCATAAACGCTCGTGATAAACACCTGTGAAATGACTACCAGTTGTCTCTCACATGTCACCAACCATCATTGAATGAGAGGTGTTTCTGCTGCATACGTGGAAGCTTATAGGATGACCAACTTGTTCCCACATCGGTTTCAGTCAGACTGGGACAGTTGGTCACCCTAAACCCAGATGACCTTGTGGAATGTTAGGATGAGCTCGCTGACAATGCTGAGGCCATGATTGGCTCACACCTCTCAGTCCAGGGCAAGGGGGATAAGGAAGGATGGCTGTGGGTGGGGACAATATCTAGGGGGTGATACTTCCTACAGGTGGGTCCACAGAGCCCTCCAGGGCTCTGACCCCATAGGTGTGCTTATTCTCAGGGGATCTCCTAAATCTATAGTAACGCATGGTGATTTCTGTTCTTATTCCAGGTAAAGATTCATTTTCAGTCCTCATTTGTATCCTTTGCTTTAAAAAGGCAGCCTAAGTTGTTGCATACAGCCTAAGCCTCACAAAACCTGCACCTGCCCCTGGGTCTAGGGCAGGGGCAGAATATTTTGAACTTGAGAGTCTGACCAGGTCCTGGCCCAGCCTAGACTTCTTAGGAATCACAGACACATTCACACAGTTTTATTCAGTCCGTGGAATACAAATGGGCTCAACTGCAAAATTAAGAGCATTTTTCTGGTTGAACATGAAGGTTGCCTTTTTTTCTTGTTAAATTCAAAAGCTCCTTTGGCCTCATTCATCAAGCTCTCAGCGAGAAAGGCCAGTTAAAAAAAGATCTCAGTGGGTTTCAGGCCCAGGGAAGCCAGTCCTGAGTGGGGACGTTGGAGACGGATCCCTAGGACTCAGACGCAAGCGAGGCACAGGACCTGAGATGAGGGTCAGAGGGAGAGGGCTGGCCAGCATTTTCCTGGGGAAACGGCTGCCTGAAAGCTCCTATTCATACGCAGCCCGACAGCCCAGCCGCCTCTTGCGACTCTTGAGGCACCTGAGGTGTTTGTAAGGTGCCAAAAGAAAAGACACACTCCAGTTGCTGCAATAAAACAGGCTTTTTACTAGCGCGCCCTCTGTGATTTGGTTACAAGGCAAACACTCCCACGGTCGACCCCCGCAGGCCCGCAGGCCCCAGGCCGGGGCTCCCTCTTCCCTGGGATCCTCCCCTTCCTCCTAGTCCCCAGGGGGTCCCAGATACGCCTTCTAAAGCAGAACAGCAAGCATGTGTCCTCAGCAGACCCCATGATGGAACAGTCCAGGAAAGGCCAGGGGAGGCCCAGCCACTCTCCGCTGTCGGGACAGCCGGACAGGAGGCAGGGGACCCAAACAGAATCAAGGTTTCTGTCCCAATCACAGACTGGGGACAGTCTGTGGGGACCCGAGGTCTGTACCTCACACAGGGAGCCCTGTGCCCGGGCCATGGTGGTCATGAGTAAGCAGCATCAAATGCAGCTGCTCCCAGGACCTGAGTTTCCCCCAAAGGTCAGGGTCTCTGCAAAACAGAGGTCAAGCTGGATGAAGTCAGGACTGTCGAGATTTATTGGTGAGAAAAATAGGGGTGCAGGAACGGGCGGGGGGAGCTATCAGGTCATGACTTCAAACTGACCCCATATCTCTGCCAGAGCAGAAGGACGCTGAGGCAAAGACAGAGAAGGCTGAAATGACCCAGCCCCTGTGGTAACTACTTCCTCAGTCCCGACTGAGGCCATCACTAGAAAAGCACCACTTTTGGCCCTGGAGACCAGGCTGACCTTAAATTAAAAGCTGGGTTTGGGGCTGCTTTAGGGCAGACATTCATCTTTCGGGGAAGCAGGGTGGTACATCTTAGACAGCCACCGAGACCACATTTGCAAATTAGGAGTAAGAACTACCATAAAGAGCGTCTTAGGATTAGGCAAATAACACCCATGGTACGCCTAGCTTCTCTGCGTGCTCTCAGTCCACACGGAGAGGACTGTGCTGAGTCACAAACACCAGGGTATTCTGAGGAAATAAACCCATCAGAAGGAGATAAATCCCAGATATTATTGTGGGATGCCTGGGACCTGCGAAACAAAATTCTTGCTGATCAATTAATCCAAAGATCATTATTCTTAGATAAAAACCTCTGCTCAGCTCTTACTGGTCACATCTTTGGAAACTCTGATGCCCGATTTTTGTCTAAGCACACGCAGTGGAAGGCCTCTCGGTGTCCCCTGCCAGCTCACACCCAACTGGGAGGTAGGTTGGCTTTCTCTCCATCACCCCCATTACTCGTGGTCCACGCTGCACTTTGAATTCCAGGCCTGAGGTTGGTTCCCTGGGGACAGAGACCTTTGCCTTTATCTTCTCTCTTATATCCCCAGGGCCTGCCAGGCACCTGTACCTGACAGATCTTTCTTGAACTGAACTAATCATAACTGAAATTTGCAAACAAAGCCACCACTGACTGCTTAGAACCTCGCTGACTCTCAGACTGAAGAGGAAAAACCTTCCGATCTGTAGGTAGAGATTCCTGGACCAAAGGTGTTAAGGGAAAATGGAAGAAACATTTGTTAACTCTCTGAAACCTGTCTACCAGAAACCGATAGCAAGCGCTGTGCTTAATGGTGGAATATGGAGGGTAAGCCCATAAACGTCAGAACCATGGCCAGACTTGTGGCTCAGCCTGTCATCCCAGTGCTTTGGGAGACTGAGGCGAGTGGATTGTGCATACCTGAGCCCGGGGGGTTCGTGACCAGCCCGGGCAATTTGGTGAGACCTCATCTATTAAAAAAAAAAAATTAGCCAGGCATGGTAGTATGCACCTGTAGTTTCAGCTACTTGGAAGGCTGAAGTGGATGGGTCGTTGGAGCCCCCCTGGTCGACACTGGGGTGGCCGTGAGCGTGTCACTGCACTCCAGTCTGGGCGATGGAGTGAGACTCCAACTCAAAAAAAAGGTCAAAAACCACAAAGGAATGCCACCCAATAACAGATTATTATAGTCAACTTTTTTCCCTGATGATTCTACCAACCAACCTAGATAAGGAAAATAAAAAATAAAAACATTAGAAAGTGCAATATTCTCATCTTGGAAATGATATAATTGCCTACCTAGAATGGTATTATCAGCAAAAACTCATTTTAATGTTAGTTAACTATTTTGGTATGTAATTTTACACTGAGCAATTTCCTTGCCTTTCTTGTATGAGATCATAAGTAGAGGTGAACTTGAACCAGTAAGCTGTCCTGTCACTCTATGGAACACGGGAAAAGGCTCAACTTTATGGGAAAAGAGAAGAATGCAAATGTTCAATGCAACAAGACAATGGTCTTTGCCTCACACATGAATGCACTTTTTAAAAATAAGGTAGGAACAATGTGGAAAATGTGTGGTTTACATACTGTTCGTGACAGTACTCAATTTTGTATAACTGTGTGGAAAAGCACATTTGTGAATGAGTATATATTATGATCAGTCATTTTTTAGGAGTCTTTTCTACAGAAATGTGAACATGAGTCTGAACGCACGTGCACGAGGATGTCATTACAATCATGTCTGGAAAAGCAAAAATCTCAATAAACCTAAAGTTTAGATCCCGTAGCGCTATGTGGATATAAAACAATGGAAATGCCATGAAAGCGGCTCTTTCAAAAGTGTGAGCACCGCTCTATGTATGCTGATAGAGATTATGTTCACAGTGCTTGTCAAAGAAAAAAAAGCATAATAATATGTATCGGCATGATTTCATTGTTGTTAGCAATTGTAATATATATAGGCGTGCAAGTATATGAAATATATTCAGGTATATAAGATGTACATAAATCTGAAAGGCTACGTGTTCACTTGCTAATGATTGTTATCAATAGACTCTGGGGGAAGAGACCCTCAACTTTTTAATTATGCAGTTTTGTTGTTTAAATTGCTTCCAAAGAACATGTATTCTTATGCCCATTTTTAATTCTAAAAAATGTGATGCCACCACTTTACAAAAAGAAAGGCTTTTCGGATGTATATTTTCTTCCTTATCATTTTGCCAGCAATGGGTAATACAGCTTTTTCCTTTGATCAATCAGAGAAGTAGAAAATCAGATCTCATCATTGCACTTCCCTGATTTCTAGTGAATCTGAAAACTTTTCACCAATATTTTTATTGGGTTGTTTGTTTTATTCTTGCCAAATTTTAAGAGATTCTTATACATATGAGAGTTATGCTACATAGAAAACATGATAACTACAACTTTATTCACAATCTGCTTTGCAAAATTTTACCAAATCTACTTTTTGTTTATTGACAGTTTGTGCTGTATTTTGTCATAAGATATTTTTAAATTGTATATAGTAAAGTGAATTTATCATTTTAAAAATATTACTGGGTTTCTTGCTTAAAAAGTTCTCTTTTGTTCCTAAATTACTTGTAATCTCTTTTTTTTTTCTTATAAGAGTTTTCTTGTTCCGGGTTTTACATTGTACTTACTGGAAATAGATGGCTAGTTTAATTTTGTTTCAAAAGCATAGGCAGTTGAGGCAGCTTTGCTTATTAATTAATGTATCTATTTCCAATAAAATTGAGATATAATTTTAATATATTGTCATCATGTAAAGCAATCTAGTTTTATTCAATTAATTGACTAATAATTAGTGATGACTAAAGGTAGAGACTTTTAAAAATATTTGCTTACCTGTTTAAAACTTGTATTCGCCTTACTATAAGAATATGTAATAGGTTCCAATTTTTTTTATTTGTTTGTTTTTCTGTCTGATCCTATGCCTCTACCTAAAGTGATTTTATTATAGTAATTTTATCATGTGTTCTGATATTTTGTAAGATACTTCTTCATGATTCTTCGTTTTCATACTTTTTTTTTTTTGAGTTGGAGTCTCACTCTGTCACCCAGACTGGGGTGCAGTGGCCACGCCCGGCCACCGCAGCCTCGACCTGCGGGGTTCCAGTGATCCTTCCACCTCAGCCTTCCAAGTAGCTGGAACTACAGTTATGCAGCTAATTTTTGATTTTATTGTAGAGTTGAGGTCTCACCAAGTTGCCCAGGCGAGTCTCGAACCTTCCGGGCTCAGGCAATCCACTCACCTCGGCCTCCCAAAGCGCAGGATTACAGGCTGAGACACCGAGCCCGGGCTCATTTTCATATTTTTACTGACGAATATTTTTTCCTTTTTTAACATTTTCGGAGCATAGAGTACATAAACCAAAGTTATATACCTTGATAAATGTATTTGCATGCAGTCATATAACCACCACCAAGATCAAATTAAAGAACATCTTTACATTCCAGAAGATTTCCACATGCTCACCTCCCAGTCCACGCAATCCCTAGGAAGTAAGACCATCCTGATTTCTATCATCATGGGTTAGTTTGATCTGTTTCTGAACGTCATATAGAGAAAGTCATAGAGTATGTACTCTTGTGTCAGACTTCTTTTACATAACATTGCATCTACCAAGATTTGTGGGTGTGTTCTTTTGCATGAATATATTACACCTTGATCATTCATTCTACTCTTTATGGACACTAGTTGGTTTCCAGTTTGGAACTTTTATGAATAAAGATGCTATGAACCTATTTGTGCATATCTTTTGATGAATCTAAGCAACTAATTTCGGTTGGGTAGTTACCTAGATACAGAATTTCTGGCTCAGAGGATCTATGCAGGGTGAGTTTCTGTAAATGCTGCCAGAGTGTTTCCAAAATGTTACCAAGTTACATTCTCAAAAGAAATGTAGCTGAATTCACCCTTCCACATCTTCACTAATGCCTCACATTCACATCCTTTTTTAATTTTAGCTATTCCATAGAATGTGCAGTTACGTCATATTTTAAAATGTATACCATTCGAATGAAAAAGTACGTGGTGCACCTTTTCATTTGTTGATTGATCAGTTTGATTCTTTTAATGTCCACATTTTAAAAGTTCTATATAAGTCTTACCAATTTTCAAATATGATCTTTTTGTCAAAAAGACAGGAATTTAAAAAATATTCTTCATTTTAGTCATTTATTGGATACACTTGTTTTCCATTATAGATTTGGGAGTACAATGGCAGTTTTATTACATAAGCATGTTGCGTAGCAGTGAAGTCTGAATTTTTGGTGTCGTCATCACCCAAATAGTGTACATTGTATCCATTAAGCAATTTCGCATCCCTTATCTCTCCATACCCTGCCACCCAGTGTCTATTATTCCACTCTCTCTGCCTCCATGTGCACATTATTTAGCTCCTACACGTATGATGAGAACGTGTAATATTTGACTTTCTGTTGAGTTATTTCACTTAAGAAAATGGCCTCCAATCCCATCCATGTTGCTGTGAAAGACATGATTTTATTCTTTCTTGTGTCTGAGTGGTATTCCATGGTATATATACCACCTTTTCTTTATCTAATCATCCAATGATGGATGCTTAGGTTGAGTCCATAGCTTTGCTGTTGTAATTAGAGCTGTAATACACATATGAGTATAGGTATCTTTTTGGTATAATGCTTTCTTTTCCTTTGGGTAGATATCCAGTAGTGGGCTTGCTCGGTCGAATGGTAGTTCCATTTTCAGTTCTTTGAAAAATCTTCATGCCATCTTCTATAGAGATTGTACTAACTTGCATTCCCATTAACAATGTGTAAGCGATCCATTTATTCTGCATCTCCTGCAACATGATTTTTTTTTAATAATAACTGCTCTGACTGGCATAAGATGGTATCTTCTTGTGGTTTTAGTTTGCATTTATCTGATGATTAACAATGTTGAGCAATTTTTCACATGCCTGTCCATTTCTATGCCTCCCTTTGTAAAACATCTGTTCATTTCCTTTTTCGATTTTTTAATGGGGTTATTTGGCGTTTTTCTTGCTGCTGTTGCTGTTGTTGAAATGTTTGAGCTTCTTGTAGATTCTTGGTACTAGAATTTTGTTAGATACATAGTCTGCAAATATTTTCTTCCATTTTGCAGTTGTCTGTTACTCAGTTATTTCCTTTGCTGTGCAGAGGCTTTTTCATTTAAAAAGTCACATTTGTCTATTTTTGTTTTTGCTACATTTGCTTTTGAGGTTTTAGTCATAAATTATTTGCCAAGGTCAATGTCCAAAATAGTTTTTCCTAAGCTTTCTTCTAGTACTTTTACAGTTTCAGATATGATATCAAAGTCATTAATTCATCTTCAGTTGATTTTTGTCTAAAATGAGACATGGGGGTTTTGTTTCATTCTTCTGCATATGGCAATCAAATTTTCCCAGATTTATTGAATAGTGTATCCTTTTCTCACTGTATGTGTTTGTTGACTTCATTGAAGATCAGTTTGTTGTAGGTATGTGACTTTCTCTATTCCATCCTATTGATCTATGTCTCAATTTTTATACCAATACCATGCTGTTTTGTTCACTACAGCCTTGAAGTGTAATTTGAAGTCAGGTGATGTGATGCCGCCAGCTTTGCTATTTTTGCTTAGGAGTTCTCAGGCTTTGGGGGGCGTTTCATGGAATTTTAAGATTATTTTCCTTCTGTGGCTTGTCTCTAATGCTTAAGGGTATTGTTGGAGACACAAAAGTTCTTACTATAATGAAGTATTTATCACCCTTTACTTGTATGGTGTGTTAGTTTCCAAGATTTTCCACAACAAAGTCCAAAACATAGAACAACAGAAAATTGTTGTTTCTCAGTTCTCAAAGCTAGAAGTCTATAATCAAGGTATCAGCAGGGCCATAGTCTCTCCGAAATCTGTAAGGAAGAAATCTCCTTGCCTCTTTCAGCTTTCGGTAGCCCAGGAGGTTTCATGACATGTAGCAGCATAATTCCAGTTTCTGTTTCTATCTTCACATGATGTATTTCCTGTGTCTCTTTGGATTTTCTTCCCCCCATGTGTGTCTGTCTATGTCCAAATTTTCTCTTTTTATTTGGACACCAATCATATTACAGTAAGACCCATCCTAATAGCCTTATTTTGCCTTGATATTCTTTAAAAAGAAACTATTTCTAAATACAGTCAAAATCTAAGGTACATCCTAAGGTTAGGACATCAACATATATTGTTTGAAGAGATACAATTCAACTCACAACATACAGTTAGTGCTTTTCCTAGTCTCTTTTATTTATACTTTCCCCAGAATCTTGAAAATATCCTATTATGTTTTCTTCAAAACTCTTGACTGTTTTAGCTTTAACATTGGTCTTTAATACTCTTAAATTAACTTATGTAAATAGTGTAAGATACTGGTCAGGGTACTTTTATCCAGCACATTTGTTGATAAAAAGCATTCTTTTCTGAAGTGAATTGTATTAGGAACTTTGTCATAAATCAAGTGGCAGCTTGGTCCTTTCGTCTATCCCTGTATAAATATTACACTGTTTTAATTAGCTTTATAGAAAGTATTAACCACATTGAGATACCACCTAACTTCAGTAAGAATGGCCATCATTAATAAAACAAACAACAACAGATGCTGGCAAGGATGTGGAGAAAAAGGAACATTTCTACACTGCTGGTGGGAATGCAAACTAGTGCGACCTTTTTGGAAGACAGTGTGGCGATTTCTGAAAGAACTAGAAATTGGCCTTCCCTAGGACCCAGCAATTCCCCTATTGGGAATGTACCCAGAGGAACCCAAATCATTCTACAAAAAAGATACCTGCTAACGTATGTTTGTTGCGGCTCTATACACGATAGCAAAAACATGGAACCAACCATGTTGCCCATCGAAGCTGGGTTGGATTAAAAAATGTGGTACATATACACAAGGGAGTATCATGTAGCCATAAAAAAGGACTAACATACGGACTTGGCAGCAAGTTGGACGGATTTAGAGCTGATCATACTCAGTGATCTATCACAGATACAAAGGACAGAGTACCATATGTTCTCACTCATAAGTGGAACTTGAACAATCATAATACTATAAGAAAGGGATTGACAGGAGTGGGAAACCGTCAGGGGAAGGGGATGGGATTGGCAGTTGAGGGAAACTACTAGAGGAGGGAGGGGCTTACCTCATCAACAAGGGTACCTGCATAATCAATGTTTCTATACCTAACCCTGAATTGTACCCCACACCTTTATAAAAAAAAAATACAGTCTAGGCTGCCAAAAGAGCACTGTCATTTTGACAAGTAATGAATGACAACTAAGAGAAGGGAAGTAAGAGTCCCTGAAACCCTAGACTTATGTGTAACACAATCTACTCAGCATCTCCACTGAGTTCGTTCCCTGTGACTGCTGCAATGAATTACCACAATTTAACGTCTTAAAAAAAAAATATTGGTATCTTATAGTGTAAGTCCTCTAGTTTTCTTCTTTAGTATTTCCTTGATTCTCCTGGGTCTATTTTATATATATAATATACTATAAGCATATATGATATATATATTCTTAGAATAATCTGTCAACTTCTACTAAAAAAAAGAACTGCCGAAATCTTTAATGGAATGCCATTGCACCAAAGATCATTTGGGAGAAATTAACATAAGAGTAAGTCACTTCATTCATGAACACAGCATACCTTTCCCCTTATTTAGGTTTTCTTTCATTTCAGGAATGTTTTATAGTTTTCAATGTAGGAGATTTGCGTATCATTCGGAAAATTATTTTTAGGTGTTTGATGTTTTGATTTTTTTTTTTTTTTTTTTTTTTTTAGAAAGCAGGATTTATTCAGAGGACAAAAAAAACCTCCCATAGTGGGAGGAGACCCAAAGGGATTACCCCTGAATGCACTTTGTAAATGTTTATTTTTATTTGTTTGTTGCTAGCACATGAAAATACAGTTTATTTTTGTGTATTGACCTTGTATTTAGCAACTTTACCAAATTCACTTATTGTTGTCAATAGCATCTTGGTGGACTCTTTTGAAAATTATATTCATGCAACCATGTTATATGCATATATCAGTTTTGCTTTCTCCTTTTATAAATCTATTATTTAAAGAAATATTCTTTCCTTATTTCACGGAACTATAATCTTCAGTGCAATGTTGAATAAATGTGTTTATGCTGTTTATCTTCGTATTATTCTTGACCCCAAGGGAAAGCTCAATTTTATAGGTAAGTTAATGTTTGCTGTAAGATTTTTTTTTCAAATTTTTGTTATCAGTCTTTCATCACACTAAGAATTTTCTTTTCTTAGCAAAAACAACTAAAAACTGAAATATCTCTCCATCTTCCTAACCAAAGAAGTGAAAGACGTTTGCAACAAAACTATAAAACACTGCTCAAATAAATCAAAGATGAAACAAACAAAAGTAAAAATATTCCATGCTCATAAATTGGAATAATCAACATTGTTATGATGTCCGTCCTACCTAAGGCAATCTACAGATTTAGTGCAATACCAAGTCAATTACCAGCATCGTTCTTCTCAGACCTGGAAACGACAATGCAGAAATTCATATGGAAACATAAATAACCACGAGTACACAAAATAAACCTCAGCAAAAAAAAAAAATAAAGCAGGAGGTATTACACTTCCAGACTTTAAACTCTATTATAAGGCTACAATAATCAAAACAGCCTGGTACGGGTACAAGAACAGGCATATAGACCAACGGAACAGGAAAGAGATTCTGAAAGTGAAGCCTCAATTTCTCAACCAACTCATCTTCAACAAAACCTCCACTAACACCCACTGGGGAGAGGAGAACCTATTCAGTAAATGGTGCCGGGAAAACTGCCTGCCCACATACAGAAGATTAAAACAAGACCCCTACCTATCACCATATACAAAAACCACTCTAAATGGATCAAAAACCTAAACATAGAACTCAAACTGTAAAAATCTTAGAAAAGGCATGAGACACCCTTATGAAAATTGGAATAGGCAATCAATTCCTGATCAAAACCCCAAATGCCCATGTCATAAGAGATAAGAGAGATAAGTTGAACCTCATCACACTGAAAAGCTTCTGCAAAGCACAATAAACCATCAAGAGAGTGGTGAGACAGCCCTCAGACTGGGAAAAAAATATTTGCGAACTGTGTATCTGACAAAGACGTAACATCTAGGATCTACAAGGAACTCAAACGTGCCAAAAAGAAAAATACAAGCTGCCCTATTAAAAAGTGGGCAAAATATATGAATAGACCCTTCTTAAAAGAAGACATACGAGGGGCCAACAGATACATGAAACAATGCTCGACCATACTAATCATCAGAAAAATGCAAATTAAAACCACACGGAGATATCACCTAACTCCAGTCAGGATGGTCATCATCAATAATTTAAAAAACAGCCGGGCTCGGTGGCTCAGCCTGTAATCCTGCGCCTTTGGGAGGCTGAGGTGAGTGGATGGCCTGAGCCCGCGGATTCGAGACCCGCCTGGGCAACTTGGTGAGACCTCCTCTGTACAATAAAATAAAAAATGAGCCGGACGTGCTAGCGCACGCCTGTAGTTCCAGCTCCTTGGAAGGCCGAGGTGGAAGGATCGCCGGAGCCCAGCGGGTCGAGGCTGCGGTGGCCAGGAGCAGCCACTGCACTCCAGTCCAGGCAACAGAGTGAGACTCCAACTCAAAATAATAATAATAATAATAATAATAAAAAAACAGATGCTGGAGGGGATGTGGAGAAAAGGGAACACTTCTACATGGTTGGTGGGATGGCAAACTAGTCCAACGTCTGTGGAAAACAGTATGGAGATTTCTAAAAGATCTAAAACATCAACCTTCCATACGACTCAGCAATCCCCATTCTGGGAATACACCCAGAAGAACTCAAATCACTCTATGAAAAAGATACCTGTGCACACATGTTTATTGCAGCATTATTCACAATAGCAAAATGAAATCAACATACTGTCCATTGAAAGTGGATTGAATAAAAAAATATGGTACATATACATGATGGAGTATTATGCAGCCATAAAGAAAGATGAAATTATTAACTTTGCAGCAACTTGGATGGACTTAGAGACTATAATAGTGAATGATCTATCACAGAAAGAACTGAGTACCATATGCTCTCACTCATGAGGGAACCTTGAACAATTATCATAATACTATAAGAAAGGGATTGGCAGTAGTGGGAAACTATGGGGGGAGGGGAGGGAGGAGACACACTTCATCAATAAGGATACCTGATCTCAAACCAGGTAAGGTGGGGACCAAAGTGAGGCCCAGACTTTACCTGTACAATGACCATTTGTATGCCTAACTGAATTGTACCCCACATTTTTACAATAAAAATTTTAAAATAAAAAAGAATTTTGTTTTCTATTTTTAATTTTCTGATATATTTTATCATGCATAAACATTTAATTTTACAAAATTATTTTTCTGTATATAGTGACATGTTCATAGATTTTTATTCTGTTAATATAATGAATTACATAGATTGATTATTGACAATTATAGCAATTTTATTTATATTTTATTGCATTTGGGGGAAAATTCCACTGGGTTATGGTATGGTATCTTTTTTATATACTGCTGAATTTTGTTTTCTAATGTCTATTTAGAATATTTGCATATTTGTTTATGTGCAATGTTATCTTTCTTGTTACATTTGGTAACAGGGTTATACAGACATCATTAAACAATTATCTTTAATATTTTAATTAAGAAAAGGTCAATTTCTTTCTTAAATGCTTGGTGAAATTCAACAGTAAGTCCACTTGGCTTAGAATTCTCTTTCTGAGAAATTTTTCATTGTTGATACAATCACAGATGTAACTACTATTGACATTTTTTGTCTTATGTTGTTTTCTCTTGTGTTTTTCAAAGAGTTTGCCCACTTGATTTGTTTTCAAGTTTAATGGCATAATGATTTTTGTTTTCTAACAGCTTTACTAAGATATAATTGATATACAAAAAATTGTACATACTTAATGTATGCAATTTAATGAGGTTGGGCATATGTATACATCCATGAAACCATTACCATAGTTATTGTAATAAACGTATCCATCCCCTCCAAAAGTGTCTTCATGCCTTTTTGTTTTCTGCTTTTGTTTTCTCTTGTTTTTGTAGTAAGAACGCTTAGCATGAGATTTGCCCTTTCAATGATTTTTTTTAAGCACACCATACACTGTTATGGACTCTTTTGCACTATGCTGCTCAGCAGGCATTTAGAATTTCCTCATCTTGCATAAAGGAAACTTTATGCTCATTGAACAATTCATTCTCTCCACCCCCTAACCCTTAGAAACCACCACTCTACTCTCAGCTTCTATTGAGTTTGGCTATTTTAAATACTTTGCATACGTGGAGTCATGCAGTATTTGTTCTTCTGCGCCTGGTTTATTTCACTTGAAGTGGGAGAATAGATTTGAAAGTCATATATCTGATAAGATGAATATCCCCCCGCCCAAAATCTGCTAAACTCAATAGCAAAACATAAATTACTTAAAATGGACAAATGACAAAAATAGACATTTCTCCAAAGAAGACATACAAATGGCCAACAAAAATATGGAATGGTGTTCAATACCACTGATCATCAGAGAAATGCAATTCAAAAGCACAATGAGATATCATTTTATAACTTTTAAAATGGCTGTTATCAAAAAGAAAAGAAAAGATAAGTGTTCACAAAAATGGGGGAAAATTGGAACCCTTATAAACTGGGTGGAAAAGTAAAATGATGAGGCCACTGTTGAAAATGGTATGAAGATTTCTCAAAAACTTAAAAATAAAACTATCATATGATCCAGCCATACCACTAACAGATATATATCTCTCAAAAATCAATATGTTGAAGACATATTTGAATTCCCACTTTCATCGCAGGATTATTCCCAATAGTCAAGATATGGGAACATCCTAAATGTTTATCAGTGAATAAATGGATAAAGAAAATGTGGCATGTACATGCAATGCAATATTGTCCATCATTTAAAAAAAAAGAAAATCCTGCCATGAATGAAAAGAGAAGACATTATGCTAAGTGGCATAAAGTTTTAATCCACTTAATATTATCTTGGTTTCTGTAGGCTGCCATCTTTTTAGTTTTATTCATTTTTCTCTTATATGTTTATTTCGTATTTCACTGATACCTGCTTTTACCATTATTGCTTGTTCTATTTTATTTGAGTTTAACTTACTACTTTTTCCCTTACTTCCTGAGGTGGACGCCCAGAGCACTGATTTTTAAGTACATACATACACATACATACACACATACACATATAAATTCATACATATATGTGTGTATATGTGTTTATGTAATAAATATATGCATATGTATGTATATATCTATGCTTTCTGATTTTCATTTTAATTTCTCCTAACCTCATATGTCTTTATAACTATGCATTTTAAATTTCTAAACATTTAAAGATTTCTACTTTTTTCTGTTACTGAATTGTAATATAATTGCTCAGTGGTCAAACAATATTTATTATAAGATTTCCATCTTTTGGAATTTTTTGAGACTTGCGTTAGGGATCTAAATATGGTCTATTTTACTAAACAGGTACTAAAATACTGTGTATTCTGAAACTTTGGAATATAGTGTCCTACATATTTATTTAACCTAGGTGGTCGTGTTTTTCAAATTTTATAATTTTGTATCTTTACTGATTACTTTTGTCTATTGTTCTTTCAACCTATTGTTCTTTCAGTAGATAAGAGGTGTGTTAAAATATCCAAATATTATTTTGCGCTTTTTCTATCCCTTATTTTAGGTCTGACAAATTTTGGCTTATGCATTTTAAAGCTATTTTAATAGTTACATTTGCATTTAGGATACTATTCCTTCCTGTTCAAATGATCCTTTTATCTTTATGAGATCTTTCATTTTCTCTCTCATAATATCTCTTATCTGAAAAGTCTATCTGGCATTAGTGCAGGTGCACTGGCTTTGGGGGTTGATATATCTATGGCATATCTTGGGCCTATTCTTGCACTTTCAGCATTTTGGTGTCTCTACATCTAAGACACGTCCCTTGAAAACCACATTGGAAGTGAAAGAACAATAATTCTCCTTCCTGAACAGCACACGCCTACAGAGTACTCGCTTAAGAATGCTCAGAAAGAAGTGAGGTCCTAGGCCATGATTGCGTGTGTCTCAGTTAGGCAGGAAGTGGAGAGACTGGGTGACTGGGGACTTACTCACCATAGGGGAGACTTTCAAGGGCACTAGGGTCGTAGCTCTTTGGAGAACCATCGTGTCAGAAGACAGAAGGAACAAGAATGACACTGAAAAGAAACACAGGAGGGAAGAGGCTGGTCCTGAGAGGCCTCCAGTCTCCAGCAACTGGTGTAATTTTCTAGAATGTGAGCCAAGCTGAGCTGTGCTGTATTGACTCTGACCGATATCCCTCTCTCTCCTCTGCTGGGTTGTCATTTGTCCCGGTTAGTGCATGAAGGCTCGTTGTCGTTGCCGGCACTCTGTGTGGACTACAAGGGTTTTCAGCCTCCTGAGCCAGCAAGACAGCAGCAAGTCTCCACTGCCTGGCTCCCCTGAAGAAAGAAGGAGGAAGCCTCCCTGTTCTTGTGTCTCTTCCTCCTGTGCCAGACTCAGGGGCAGAGAAAGCCCAGTCTACACATTGGGCAACTCCCTGGACTTAAATGTGTGCAATGACTGAATGAATCAGGGCTGAAAATGGCATTCCTCCAAGAACCACATGACACTACAGACCAAGCTCTTTCCAGGATTCTCTTGCTCCAATTCTCCCACTAATAGGAGAATCCAGGCTCTTTCCAAACTCAAAAAGGGGACGCCCCATCATTCCACCCCCCAGGAATCCCACAGCTGCCGGTGGGTCACGTGCTCTTTAGGAAAGCCAGGTAGCCTGGAGTCAAGTGGTAGAAAGTCATATTCGAGTTGCTAATTCCACACATCCATGTGCAAACTCTAAATGGAATTTACCCTCCTGTGACTTAAAAACAGCTTATATAAATTACGGGAGAATAGGGATTTTTCTGTTCCCTATGATTTCATTATACAAAGTACTGCTAAGGCAACCACCGATTGTGTTAGAACTTGCTTTTCAGTCGACTTTTTTTTAGGAAGCTCCCATGTAGGATGCAGGTTCTGGATGCTATCGACCACCCTCTGGCACACTGTCCTCGATCTCCGACCCAGCTGTGGGTCTTTTTCTTGAACATCATGGCATCAAATTTCACACAAAGGCAGGTAAAGTGATGCCCCATGCTGCCTAGGTGGCACCTCCCCCAGAGGGCTGTGGACCTTGTGCAGAGCCTGGCTTCTGCACAGAGCAGGCCAGGATCCCACTGGCACACCGGCAATCCACATGTCTGCCTCGCATTAAAGAACACAGATGCCTGCAAACTGCAGAACTTCCTAGCACATTGATTCCCCTGACCTTGGACAAAGTATGAGGGAAGATCACATGACCTGATTAAAGGTTATCATTCATTTTCCTAAATTCATCCTCTGGGACTCATGGATGGATTCAACGTGGCTTCTTAAATTTCCCATTAAATGGCATCATTTTTGTGACCCAGAAGTTTTCTAGGCAACGCCTGATGCTATAGTCTCAATGTTTGTGTTCTCCAAAAGCCGTGTGTTGAAATCCTTAGTCCTAATATTATGAGATAGGGCCTTTGGAAGGTGACTAGGCCATAGAGGCAGAGCCCTCATGAATGGAATTAGTGCCTATATAAAAGAGGCTCAAGAGAGACTCTTCACACCTTTTACCATATGAGCACACAATGAGAAGATGCTGTTTACGAACAAGAAAGCAGCCCCCTTCCCAAACATAGCCTGCTGACACCTTGATTGGGACTCCTCAGACTCCAGAACTGTAGGCAATAAATTCCAGTTGTTTATAAGGTATTTGGTTGTAGCAGCCAGAGGCAATGAAGACACCTGGAATGGCAAAGTACCTAAGCTCAAGAATGAGCACAGATGGTCTTTCCAAAACTCCTCTCCAGATAGGGGTACTTAAGCCAAAATGAATGAAAGTTAATGAAATCTTAGCATTGAATATCCAGTTACTTATTGCACTAGACGCATTTCACGTGTTCAACAGCATGTGTGGAAGGGATCTGGGGGTGACCCTGGGCAGCACAAGTGGAGAGCTCTTAGTTTAAGGCAGAACATACTATCCACAGCACTGCCCACAAGGGAAGACATCTCGCCATCCCACACACCAGCATTACTCTCACTTGAGCCGTCATTGTAGCTCGAATCACCATCCAGGATGTCCAAATACCTGTCTGTCTCCTTCCAGGTTAGAAAAAACTGGAGCACCAAACGAGGTCTTTCTCTCTCTCTCTCTCTCTCTCTCTCTCTCTCTCTCTCTCTCTCTCTCTCTCTCTGTCTCGTGATTGTACAGTATGATTGAACAGGAAAAACTAGAGGAGGATTCTTACATGAACCTGGACAGAAAAGGAATCCAACAAATTGAAATCATGATGGTCACTCCCCTTATCAGCGGTTTTGCTATCCACATTTTCAGTTACCCACAGTGAACTGCAATCAGAAAATATAAATGGAAAATTGCAGAAATAAACAGTTCCTAAGTTTCCAGTTACGCGCTGTTCTGAGTAGCATGAGGAAATCTCGAACCACCCCACTTTGTCCCGCTCAGGACGTGAATCAACCCTTTGTTCTGCATGTCCACGCTGCCTGTGCCACCCACCAGTTAATCACTTAGGAGCCATCTTGGCTGTCAGATTACGGTCAAAGTATGGCGTTGCTTATGTTCAAGTTGCTTATTTTTCTTAAAAGTGACCCCCAAAGCACAGAAGTAAAGTAATAATGTTTTGAATATGCCAAAGAGGAACTGTAAAGTACTACCTTGAAGTAAAAAGGTGAATGTTACAACTTAAGGAAAGAGAGAAAATTGTATGCTGAGATTGCTAAGATCTATGGTGAGAATGAATCTTCTATCTGTGAGATTGTGAAGGAGGAAAAAGAAATGTGTACATAGCATATATAGGGGTCAGGACCATCCAGGGTTTTAGATATCCACCAGGAGTCTTGGGATACCTCCCTCATGGATAAGGTAGACCACTGTATCTTAAGAATGAAGTCACTTGGGCAACGTTTTAGTAAATTGGATCAAACTTGCAAGGTTTTTAAATGCTTTGACTAAAGTAAAGCCAGTTGACCAGTCTGTCGGATGAATGCAGGGGAGTTTAAGCCACATGTCTAGACTGAGAAAGAGTTGGAATTGCTGTAATCTGTCAGGGGGGTTTTAAAACCCAGACACATATACATTTGATTATTTTTATTAAAAATTATGTATGCATAAACATCAGAATTTACGCAAAAAATGTTTTAAGGGTGTATCAGTTTATTAGAGCTGCTATAACAAATTATTGCAAACTGGATGGCTGAAAACAATAGGAATATACTTTCTAAGAATTCCAGAGGCCTGAAGTCTGAAATTGAGGTATCAGCAGAGTCATGCTGCCTCCAGGGGCTCTGGGGAAAGGTTCTTCCTTGTCTCTTCCAGCTGCTGATGGTTCCGAGCAATCCTTGGCTCATGGAGGCATCACCTCAATCTCTGCCCCTTCTTCTCTTGTGTGTCTTCTCATGTGTGTCTTCTTCTGCTTTGTATAAGGACATTTGTCATTGCATGTGGGACCCCGCCAGTGTAATGCAGGATGATCTCATCCTCAGAACTTTAACTCGATTACATCTGCAAAGACTTTTTTCCAAATAAAACCAGATTCATAGTTGCCAGGGATTTGGACACGCATGTAAACTTTGGGGGACCACCAGTCAACCCACTATGGGAACATTACAATCCAGGTCATGTAAAATATCAAAACATTGCTCAATTCCATCAAAATCATGGCAAAGCTCACTCCAAGTAATACAACTGCCAAAAGAATTCCAGAAAGTAAGGCAGGTAGCAGAATGAAAGGCCTCAGAAAGGGTGAAATCTGGTGTTTTGAGAGGTGCCAACAGGCACAGGCTCACAGAAAAGGTGCTCCTGAGAAAAACCTGGACCGCACAGACACCCAAGCTTCTTTCTGTGCTGTGACATCAGACCAATGGGGGTTCCACCTCCAGGGCTCTATCTCTCCTCCTTCACCCTGGGAATCAACTGCCATTTCTCAGACCTAGAGTGATGAACATGCTGACCCAGGGTGGCACCGTTCCCTCGACAGCATCGGAGAATGCTTTATTTCACTCCTGACCTTTTTGCTGTTCTGCAAAATCACAAGATCTGGGCTGCCTAATAATATCTGAAGATCAGAAGTGAGTGTTTAGAGTATCATCCAATCCATGTTTACTTGACCTTATGGTGTTGGAACCCATATTAATCTTAATTGCACTGTTAAAATATAGCAAATATCTTTATACAAATTAAGTGATAATAGGAATTTGCAGAGGGTTTTTTTTCATGAATTAATCTTAAAATAAGCTGATTATACAAATCTTTAACCGAGCAGCAACTAATCCAAACTACAAACATTACTTTGATAAGATACATTCAAACAAACATTTTTTGTGGCAAATATTAGCAGAAACCAAGCAATCATTGGGAGATGGCATTCAGTAACTAACAATAGTGAACACCAAGAGAGGTGGCCAGATGTGCCCAGTTCTTACGAATGCATTCTAGAACTAGATCCATTCTGGATTCACTATCAGTTATTAGTGACTTTGGACGCAGTACCCTGGAGCATCTGAGAAAGGAGATCCTAAGACCTTTTTGCAAAATTCATGTGTTGGGGAGGAGCTGATAAAAGAATTTTTGTAACACCCCATTAAGCTATGCTTTTCTTTCAGAGAAAATATGTTCATTCAACAATTACTTTATCTTCACTAATGGGTAGAACTGCTTCTCCTGAACAACTAGTATGTGTTTAGCTGCACAAAGGATCTCATGAACTAAGCTTATTAACTTCTTTGCTTGGGCCAACAGAAAGCTCAACACTAAAGGTGCATTTTTAATAATCCAGAACTATATGGTACACATTTCTTTTTAGCTCTTCATGTGTATACTTGAGAGAATATTTGAAACACATATGATATAAAGCATAATAGGAAAATTTAGACCCATGAGCCCACACCAAAATAAAGCCAAAGACTTGGCTCCTGTAATATACCTCTTCAAGTCCATTCTTTGCTCCTAGAAGTAACTTCTAGAAGTAACTTCCTAGAAGTAACTACCCTAAATTTTTTATCTATTGCACATTTGTTTTCTTTTTTTTTTTTTTAGTTAGACCATGTATTTCTGTTTGTTTCTGAAGCATATAAAATGATATATTGTATGGATTATTCCAGGATTTCTAGGATTCATTTGTACTGTTGCATGCAGCTGTATTTCTATGGCTTCTTAATTGCCCATTTTAAGACTTTTATTAAGATTTCTTAATCCATTTTCTTATTCATGAATTCAGGGTGATTTCTGGTTTTGCTATTATGAGCAATACCCTATGGATATTTGTGTGCATGTATCCTGACACTTACACAAGCACTTCTGCTGCGTATCTAAGAGCTAAATTATTTGATCAAATATTCCTATTTTTTAAATGCCAAACTATTTTCCAAAGTGGTGGCTGCACATTATGTTTGTCCAGTAGTAAAGAAAAGTCCTTGCTGATTCATAGTCATACTAACACTGTGTGTCATCAGACTTCCAAATGTTCACCCAATTGTTAGAAGGAAAATAATATCTCGCTGTGATTTCCGCATTTGCAAATTTCTGATAACTGAGTTTGAGCAGCATTTTATACGTTTAGTTGCCATTTGTGCTTTATTTTCAGAAAAATGCCTCTTTGTATCTTTTGCACATTTAAAAAAATTGGTTTGTAGGAATCCTTTTGTATTCTAGTTATAAGTCCTTTTTTAGTGATATGTGTTGTGAATATCTTTTCCTACTGTATGACTTGAATTTTTATGAACAAAAGTTCATAAAAATGAACTGCATTTTGATAAACAAAAGTTTCTAGGGAAAATATAGAATGCATCAATCACTTCCTTTATGGTATATGTATTCTGTGCCTTTTTAAAAGTCCTTTCCTACCCTTAGATCATAAATATGAAAGAGCAAACTAAAATAACTTTTAGAAGACAAGGGACTATCATTAAGTCTTTAAGCCACCTGCAACTGATTTTGGAGTAGGTATGAAGTGGGAGTCAAGTTTCATTGCTTTCCATAAAAACAACAATTGGCCCCTGATTGTTTTACTAAACAGCTTTTCCTTTTCTCACTGATCTCTCATGCCCACCCTGGCATGAATCAGGTTTCCACGTTTTTGCCTGTCAGTGTTTCTTTCTATCCTAGCCCAGAGGGTATTGATCTAGGCCCATGACAATTCCAAAACATCTTAATTTCTGACACTTTCTCTCATAAGACAGAAATCTGATAAGGCAAGCTACTTCCTATCCGTCTTGTCCTTCACAAGTATCATGACTATTTTGGGCTTTTTTCCTATATATTAATATACATGCACACATATATATTCATATATAAATTCCTGTATATACATATATTTATATTATACATATATTCATATATAGATACATGGGTATATTGTACATATATACATGTTCCATTAAAAAAACCTATTAGCATTTGGGGGAATTCTACGGAATAGCTAGAAAACAATTATAAATAATTTATGTCTTTATCTTACTGAGTCTTTCTATTCAAATGCCTGTTATACTTCTTCATTGATTTAGGTGGGTTTAAAATTCTTTCCATCAAAGGTGATTTATGTAAATTTTTGTTACTAAAACTATATTTTTGCAATTATGTTTTCTAATTGATTATTTCAATTATAGGGAGACACATTTTTAAAGTTTTCTATATAGATAATTATCAACAGCAACTAATGGCAATGTCATTTCTTTCTTTTCAATGCTGTCACCTTTTATTTCTTTTCCTTGTCTTGGTGCAATCGTTAATATTTACAATAAAGTTTTGATTAGGTGTTGAATAGCAAGCATCTTTCTCTTCTCTTAGTATTAAAGACAAAGCTTTTGAAATTTCATTATTAATATAATGTTTACTATAAATTTTATATGCCTTTTATCAGGCAAAGATATATCTTTTCCTTCTTTTCCTAGTTTGCTAAGATTTTTTTATGATAAATTGACCTTTCATTAAAGTATTAACATAAGACTTTTTAACTGAGATCTGTACATTAGCGAATAATATTAATTGATTTCCTCTTATTAAATCAGAACTACATTGCTGGTATAAATATGAGTTACTTAAGATGTGTTACCTTTTATTATATTGCTGGATTCTATTTGTTATTAATATTTTTGTTTAAAATTTTTGTTTCTATGTTCATGAGAGAGATGTGATATGCAACTTTGTTTCATACTATGCATATCTGGTTTTAGTATCAGCATGTTGTCATAAGAGGAATCTAGGAGTATTCCTTTGAGCATGTGCTCGTGTGTGTGTGTGTGTGTGCATGTGTATGTGTGTGTGTTTCCTTTCCTTTGGAATAGTTGGGATAAATTGAAATTGTCTTTTTTCTTACCTTTAGTAAAACTTATGTACAAAGGGATCTGGATTTGGCATTTTCTGTTTGACAAAATTTTAATTTTCTTTTTTTTTTGAGTTGGAGTCTCACTCTGTTGCCCAGACTGGAGTGCAGTGGCCGCTCCCGGCCAGCGCAGCCTCGGCCTGCTGGGCTCCAGCGATGCTTCCGCCTCAGCCTTCCGAGTAGCCGGAATTACAGGCATGCGCCACCACACCCGGCTGATTTTTTTTTTAATTTATTGTAGAGATGAGGTCTCGCTGCCCAGGCGGGTCTCGAACCCGCGGGCTCAGGCAATCCACTCACCTCAGCCTCCCAAAGGCGCGGGATTACAGGCTGAGCCACCGAGCCCAGCAATTTTAATTTTCTTAATGACCACCGAACTGTTTATGCTTTCTATTTTTTCTTGTGTCTATTCTGAGTTTTGAGAAGTTGTATTTTTCTAGGAATGCATCCATTTTATTCAATTTTTCCATTTTTGACATGTAATAAAATATTTGACATATAATATTCTTTTGTGAGCTATTTAATCTCTGTAGTGTCTAAACTTAGGACTCATTCATTCCTAAAATCAGTTGTGCCTTTTTCTTCCCATTTTCTAAACTAATTCTGCTATTCATTTTCTATGACTTGTGAGTACTTATCTCATTGATATTGAATCTTTCATTATTTCTAATACGGGCATCAAAAACTTAAATTTCTCTTGACTTACTGCTTTAGATGTTCTACATCTACTGCTTTAGATGTTCTATATTTCAGTTCTGAATATTTTTAAAACTTTTTCAATATTTTTCTTTGAACATGCATTGTTTTAAAGTGAGCTTTAAAAATATTTCAAATGTGAGGAGTTTCCCAGGTGTCTTTTTGTTTGGGGTCTAACATACTTACAGTGCATTAACTATATGCTGTCTTTCATACCCTTTGAAATTTTCTAATGCTAGACTTAAGACCTGAATAGGGGTCAATTTTAGACAATATTCTGTCTGCTTTTTATCTTTATTATTTCCTTTTTTCTGCTTGCTTTGGGTTCAGTTGGCTCTTCTTTTTCAAACTTTTAAAGTAGAAAATCAGATGATTGATTTGAAACCTTTCTTCTTATTATTAAATATAATTATTTAATGTGACACATGTCCCTCTAAGAGCCACGTTGGGTGCAACCCACACCTTCTTATAAGTTGTATTTTCATTTGCATTCAGTTTAAAATATTTTCAAACTACCCTTGATACTTTCTCTTGGAATCGTTTATTTCTAAAATTTAGAAATACATATCTAATTTTTAAATATTTGGTAATTTCCCACATAATTTTCTGTAATTGAGTTCTAATATAACTTCATTATGGTCAGAGAATATATTTTTTATTTATAATTTCAATTCTTTTGCATTTGTTACAGGTTTTTTTGTGACCCAGAATATAATCTCTCTTGGTGAATATACTGTTGGAAAAAAATGGGTATTCTATTTTTGTTGGGAAGTGCTCTTCAGAGCTTCTCTATTTTTACTGGTGTGCTGACTAATTGTTCTAGTGATTATTCAGAAAGGAATGTAGAAGTCTCTGGCTATAATTGTGGATTTGACTCTCTTTTAATTTATATCAGTTTTCATGTTAGGTGCATGCACATTTAAGATAGCTATATCATGTTTGGGAACTGACCCTTTAATCATTCTGTGATGTTCTTATTTACTTCTGGCAATTTTCCTTATTTTGGAGTCTATTTTGTGTAATATTAATAAAAACATTTCAGCTTTTATTTGTTTTATATTTGCCTGGTATATAGTATTTTATCATTTGACTTTTAGCCTATCAATGAAAGGCTAAAAGTCAAATGATAAAATACTATATACCAGGCAAATATAAAACAAACAAATTGTAGACTATATATAGTTTCGAATAAATAGAACAAGCAAAACAGAGAATTTATCATTGCTGCCGTCATTCTCAAGTTTTGAATTCTCTCCTCATTCTCACAGCTATTTTAAAAAAATTTTCAGAGTCCTCAAATAGTTGTTTTAGCGATTCTTTCCAGAGCTTCTAGTTGTAATCAGCATGAGAAATAGAGTGAAGTAGAATTACTCTATCTTATCCAGATCTTGAAGTTCCTTTCACTACATTTTAATTTAATTCCAAGTTAGGAATAAAATATAATTATGATTCTCATCCTCTTAAACTTGTTGAGATTTGTATGTTCTGAAATCTGATAATAAATTTTGATAACTGTCCTAAAGGAACTCAAATGAAAATGTATTCTGTTTTATGTATATAATGTATTAATGCATATTTATGTAATGCATAATTCTATGCTTTATATGTTATATATACTCTATATTATAATATCTATTATATACATTTGGTTACTTATCAAATATTTTGTTATGATATATGTTTATATATAATTATATATGTGTGTAGGTGTATACGCATGGGAAACTAGCCCAGGTTGGTTAATCGTATTACTCCCTATTGATTCTTTTGTCTGCTTTTTTACTGAATGAAGTGTGTTAAAAAGTCTCCAGTCATGACTGTGCACTTTGAAAAATCTCTCTCCCTTCATTCCTTTCAAATTTTGCTTTGTAGATTGTGAGACTGTGGCATTAGGTGTGTACAGACATAAGATTCTTATGTCTTAGTGGTCGTTGACTGTTTCATTTGAAATAAATATACCTGTATTCCATAAAATGCTTATTGCCTGAAGTCTATAATATGTGATATTAATATGGTCACACCAGCTTTTTTATTAGTGTTTTGATTGATTATATATGTACACACACACGCGCGCGCGTGCACACGCACACACACACAACATACTCTGTTCTTTTACTTTTAGCCTTTCTGTGTCTTTAAGTGTGATGTGTGTTCCATGTAAATGGTATTGGATTGTCTTTTTTGGGGTTTGTGTTTTTTAATACAGTTTGACAATCTTTGCTTTTTTTATTGGAATGTTGTATTTAAATCTACCATCTTTTTTTTTTTCTTTTTTGAGTTGGAGTTTCTGTTGCCCAGGCTGGAATGCAGTGGCACACTCATGGCCACCCCAGCATCAACCCACTGGGCTCCAGCGATCCTTCCGCCTTAGCCTTCCAAGTAACTGGAACTACAGGCATGTGCTATCGTGCCTGGCTAATTTCTTATTTATTGTAGAGACAAGGTCTCACCAAGCAGCCCTGGCTAGTCTTGAACCTGCGGGCTCAGACAATCCACTCACCTCAGCCTCCCAAAGTTCTAGGATTACAGGCCAAGCCGCTCAGCCCAGCCTACTATGTTCTCATTTAGTTTTTATTTGCCCCATTTTCCCTTAGTTCTTTGGTTTTTTCCTTTCCTGCCTTTAGTTTTTGCTGTTGTTAATTTATCAAGCATTTCTATTATAATTTTTCTTAGGTATTAGGATGTTAACTGTACATTCTCTTATTATTTTTTAGAGATTGCTCTAGAGATTATATTTATTCTTCAAATATTACACTACTTTAAATTAATATTTTTACCTAATTCCTGAACAACAAAGAATATTAAAACAGCTTAACTATATTTCCTCCTTTGTGTTTTTGTTGTTATAGAGCTTACTTATCTACATATTAGCAATTCCATAACGCATTGCTATTGTTGTTGTTTTATGTTGTTGATAGTAATTTCTATTTATCCACATAAGAGTCTTTTCTGGTGCTATTCATTCTACTGCTGATCAATTTTTTTCCTAAGAGAATTTAATTTTTTTGAAATTAATGTTTTATTTCCCAAAACATCTCCTTATTTGCCCACCAGTTTTAAAAGATGTTTTGGTTGGATATAGAATTCTAGGTTTCCAACTTTGTTTTTTTCTGCATTTTAATGATGTCACTTTATTGTCTTCTGCCTTCCATAGTTTCTGTTGAAAAGTCAGCCCTCCGTTTTACCTTTGATAACACGTTCCTTCCTTTCTCTTTCATCACTTCCTCTTTGTCTTTGACTTTCAGCCACTGGTCTATGATAAATCTAAAGACCTGATAATCATGCAAGGTCTTGAAGATCCTAATAAAGAATCTAGGCCTATTGAAAGAGAGTTATGAAGTTGTTGAGGCATTTGGATTTTACACTCTGTGAATTTCCAGGCTATTGTAAGGAGAATGAAGCAAGGGAGAAAAGTGGAAGCAAGGAGGAGAGTTGAGGTGACTCAACTGCTTCAGTTACCAGATCCAAGACCCTGGCGACCAAGGCCAAGAGCTGGTCGGGACAGTAAGCCATGACCAGAACTGGCGCATAGTTTGTAGGCAGATGAAATGAACATGCCTAAGAACATGCATGTGTGTCAAGAAGAATGAAAAATCAGGGATGGCTATTTACTGAGAAAAAGAAAATGTGAGATAGGGGAAGTACAATGGGGAAGTCTACAGTTCTCTCTTAATATTAAGTTTGCCGTGACTGTTAAATGTAGATGATGAATAGGGAACTGAAGAAAGAGTGTGATCTGAGAAGCTGGGTCTAGACTGGAGATGTTAAAAACTACGAAACAATTTTAAAAACCATCAGTACCTAGATGAGGCTTAAAACCATGAGACTGGACAAGAATAAGATCAACCAGAGTAAGAGGACAGACCGGAAGAGGACCAGGGTCAGATGGCTAGAGAGCTCCTCTATTTACAAAGCTTTTTCTCCCCTCCCTCCCTCCCTTTGTTCCTTCCTTCTGTTGGGGTCTCACTCCAGGCTGGAGTGTAGTAGCACAACCATGGCTCACCGCAGCCTCAGCCTCCTAGACTCAGGTGATCCTTCTGCCTCAGCCTCCTGAGTAGCCGGGACTACAGGCACATGCCACCACACCCAGATGATTCTTTATAGAGACAAGATCCCCTTATGTTGTCCAGGCTGGTCTCAAACTCCTGGGTTCAAGCAGTCCTTCCATCTCAGCCTTCCAAAGCGCTAGGATTGCAGGCCTGAGCTACCAGGTCCAGCCTATTGACAAGTTTTGTAGAGAGGAGGCAGCAAAAGAGAATAAGAATGAGCAGCTAATAAAGTAGAAAAATGGAGAGAGATGGTTTTAAGGAAAGAAAGAGGAGTAATAACTGCATTGCTTGCTACCAACTGGTCACATAAAAAGAAAAATTTGCCACGGACGTGGGCAAGATGACCACGAAGTAGCCATTCAGTGAGCTGGTGGGGTAGAATACCTGTTTGGAGTTGCCGAGGACAAAATTAGGGATAAGATCTAGGAGAAAATGGATACAACCCATCTGCTGTATTGTAACCCACCATGCTGGGAGATTTATGAGCACGTAACAAAGACGCAAAATAAGAAACCACAAAGCCAACTGAAACTAAGAACTTGCTTGATCTGCTTGTCCTTTTTAATGTATTCTCGATTCTATCTATACATTGAGAGAAGATTTATATATAACGACTGGAAAAATAAGACTCATAGAAATTAAAAATATATAGAGCTTGGAATCAGTTTCTTGCTTACTAATAGTTATTTCTCTTCTAAGTAGATTGACCAAATTCAGCTCCCAAAGTCACATTGTAGTTATAGCCTGAGGTATGGATTTCTAAATTAAAAATCCCGAGATTCCAAGAAATGGTTTTGTTCGAAATGTCTGAGATTTGAAAATGAACACAAAATCGTTACAAAGCTTATTTTTATTAGAAAAGTCATACATGCATATGATTTAAAAGATAATCAAGAAGCACGGAAAAACCATATTTTTATTTTTACTCAAATAATGTAATGTTAAACGCGTAGCATTTTAGTTTTCTTTCACTTGAAAAAATACCATTAAGATCATTCTATGGCATTCTTTCAGACAATCATTCATATTCTATTTTATGTATATATTCTACTTCACTCAAACAGAAGTTTATCAGTTTTAAGTTGTTTCTTTATTTGGACTGTTTTCCCTTTCTAACATTCTATTCTGCAGCAAGCAATTCCTTATATATCTCTTGGTGTTTTGGTAAATATAACTACAGGACAAATTTTTTGCAATGGATGTTCATTTTAAAATTTTGACAGAGGTTGCCAAATTGCCTTCAAAACCATTTTTTTTTTCAGTTTCTCCTCTCGTACACACTCTTCTTCCACATCCTTCCCAACACTTTTGTGGGTAATTATATTAGTGGCCTCAATTCTTCCTCTTCTCTGGACCATGCCCTCTGTCAAGTGACTTTGCAGTCCTTCTCACTAAAGAGTTCCCCTGGAGAGAAGTTCTTTACTTGGGTTTGGGTTAGGCCATAGACTTGCTTTGGTCCGTTGTGGTAAGACTTCAGCAACCTTGAACTCCCTGTCCACTCAGCACTGTTCCTCTGGGTACCACTGTCCCAGGCCCCTGGACATGCTGCTGAATGAACTGGATCCAGATCGACCTTGTGCATTCCCCTCGGGTACTGTCCTGCTGGCCGCCTACATTTCTGCAAGTTGGTAATCTCTGTTTTCATTGGAGTCCCAAGACCTGGACTATCCTGCTTTGTCTTAGCCACCTGCCAAAAACCAGACATCACCGACTTGCTTATTCCCTAGACTCACCACCCAACACTCTTCTCTCTGCCTCTTACTAGGGTATCAAGCAGAGAGCTTCTTTTATCTTCCCGTGGGGGGGATAGCCATGAGGCTAAGGTTGTGGTTTAGTTCATGGAAGCATAAATTCTAGCTGGGACCTCTGGTCCCTTTTCCCCAGCCCTCCCCTTCTTCCAAGCCCCCCAGGGAGGAGAGCAGAGTCTCAGGACCCAGCATCCTCATCCTCACACTCCTCCCCCCCTTGCATCCACTTTTCTTCCCCCTCCCCTGCTGCTTCCCTGGGCCCAGCAGCTTGACATGGATGCCAGAGTTTGGAAGTCTGACCCCCAGGGCTGCGACGGGCACAACTTTTAAGCAGGCACTCTCTCACAACCTTCTTACATTTTGCACCCTGGGCTTCTCCCCGGCTGCCCTCAGTCCCAAACTTGCTGATGTGCAAGACTTTTTTTTAAGAAAACATTCTCCATTTCTCTCCGTGTTTCCCTGAAATCTTCTGATGCCCACAAACACTGTCTTGCCATGTGCCATAATCATGGATACACTGAGGCCAGCCTTTAGACAGGAGGCAAAGATTGTCTGTGCAACAATTTACCCTCACTGCAAAACATAGCAAAGCAGATTAGTTGGGAAAAGGAGAAAACCCTGAGATTATTTTCTGTATTTAGTAACTCAAAAAGAGTAATAAGAAAACTCCCCCTACAGGCGTTTTGTGGTTACTGCAAAGTAAACAGATGCCTGTCCTGCAAAATATTTGCTCATCTATCAAGGCCCTCCGGAGTGTTTTCATTCAACCTCTTAAAAACAAAACCACTTCATTCCACATCCAGCAACTCCTTTCCCCAGGGGAGATGCATAATCAGCAAGAACGCCCCTCCCTTCCCAGTCCCACAGGCCACAATTGCCAAATTCAACAGTAACGCCGAAGGGGCTTGTTTACAAAGAACTGAAAATTATCCAGTGCATTTTGAATATTATTCTCATCAATTCACTGGGTAAAAGAATAAGTTTTAACAGGAGAATATGTTATGCTTCCCAACCTGAAGATGAAGAATGAGAGGATGTGAGATGCTATACAAAAATCAGTTGTCACCACATCCTTGTTGACCTTGGGAAAAATCACATAATCGATAAATAAGTAAAAGGGAATCGCCTGGCTGGAATCCAAAACTAAACTTCTTACTTGCCTGTCATCAAAAGCTGCTCCACTCTTGTCATCGCCTTAGCATTCTGACACCGGCTTGTGTGTTAGGACCTGTAAGCGATGGTTGTTTAAATATTTGGTTTCAAATGAGAAGAAAAGCCTGCCAGAAAATCACTTCGAATTAAATAAAATGGTGTTTTATGGAAATCCCTTCCAGCTGTGGCCAGGTAGGAAAGGCGACCCCAAGCCCCACATTTGTCCTGGGCACCTTCCATGAAGTTCACTGTCTGGCTTTGGCCCCGGATAGAACAGGAAGTCCATACTGTGGTCATCCCAGGGGGTTCAGGAAGTGGGTGGAGGGGAACCTCCCGGTCACAGAAGAGTATTGTTCCCTTCTGGTGTGCTTGTTACTTTATAGTCACATACATTATGGGTCCGAAAGTTGAAAAAGCTCTGGGTTTTTGTTAACGTGTTCTCAAACCACTAATTATTTCCTCCTGTCTTGAGGTGCTAAATACATATACACATGAGCTCCTCAGCTTAAAAAATTAGGGCTTCATTTTTTTTCCAGATGAATCAGTATGAAGGATGATTCCATAAACCTCCATCCTGCACAAACTATGACCACACACTAAACAACACAGCAGGGAGAACACAGAGTCCCCCTGGCCTGGACTGCCAGGTTTCCGGGGTCAAACCATCTGAGCACACACAGAGGACAAATGGAGCACGCCGCCCTGGGAGTGGTACCCAGGAGTCTGAGCGTGGTGACTTCCATGGGACAATCTCTTTGATTTGACTGCATTTGAGCACCTACCGCTTAGTCCAAAAAATGTGAATTTTGCCACATGACTACACATTTTGACATATAAAAACGTAGGCCTCGTAGATCTTGTGTGGATACAAGATGTGCAAAAATATTTTGTTCATTTGACTCGATGGACATTTTCATCTCCAGAGAGAGGCTTTATAAATTCTAAAGCTCCGTAGCCGTGAGCCCTAAATTACGTTAACGTTTAAGTTATTCAACATTAAATGTCAACACTTCATAGTTCATTTAGGGATGTCCCCAGCATCTGTTCAGGCTTCTCCATGAATGCTGATTCCTTGACCTTACCCCGACCCTAGGTCAAGGTGGGCAAGGTGGGATTAAGCTAGGCTGATTTCAGGAAAGGGTAACAAGAGTCAGCTGCTACCTCTCGGGTTCCTGGGTCGGCCTCTGGTTCCTGGACAGAGTGAGCTTTGGAAACTGATGACTAGGGGAGGTACCACACCACATCCAATGGAATCCAGTTGTGTGGAGCGCCAGGGCCATGCCAGCCCAACGCCGGGACATCAACTACTCCCTTCCTTTCCTTCGCCAGTCAGAAAGGTACAGCCAGAGAGCTCTGGCCATTTCTGGGCTGGATGGCTCAGAAAACCAGTAGTCAGGACTCCCGAGCCACACCATCCGGCTTGACTCATGCAACACAGTTAGGCCTGGCCAGCCAGAGCTGAGAGGAAAGAACTGGAGAGCCAGTAGCACCCACATCACCTGCAGCTTCAGTGAGGTGGGGACATCTGGGCCTCGTGTCAAAGCTGCCTTCTTCAGGAAGACACAAGCCTGACTGCCTCACTTGCCCTCTGGTCTCTCTCAGGCAGGGAGGAGGCCGTGCCCTCGCTGGCAGGATCGGACTGGACAGAATGGCGTGGACAAATTGTCTGGAGGAAGACCAGACCATGGACTGTTCTTTCCTGTTTATTTCCAACGCAAATGGAAACCCAAGACATGTCCTACAATTATGTGAAAAGATACTCAACATCATTTGTCATTAGGGAAACACAAATTAAAATTACAGCGAGATACCACCTCACACTCATTCGAATGGCTATTATCCAAAAAATAAAAAAATGAAAAATAACCAGTGTCGGCCAGATTGTGGAGAAATTGGAGCCCTGACGCATAGCTGGTAGAAATGTGAAACAGTACAACCACTATGAAAAACAGTATAATTGTTCCTCACAAAGTTAAATATACAATGACCAACTATTTCACTTCTAGGTATATACTCAAAAGAATTAAAAGTAAGTATTTAAAAGATAACTGTATATCCATGTTCATCATATCATTATTCACAATAACCAAGAGATGGAAACAACCCAGCTGTCTGCTAACAGAGGGATAGTTTTTTTAAATGTTTATATATATACAGTGGAATATTATTCAGTCATAAAAGGAATGAAATTCAAATATATGTTACTGCATGAATGAACCTCAGAAATATTATGCTAACTAAAATAAACCAGACACAAATATCGTATGACTACACTCGTATGAGTTACACACAGTAGACAAATTCATAGAGAAAGAAAGTAGAAGAGAGGACTCCAGGGCTTGAGGGAGCGGAGTAGGTAATTCTGTTCAACAACAGAGTTTCACTTTTGGGAGATAAAACCATTTGGGAGATTGAAAATGGTGATGGTTACACAACATTGTGAACGCACTTGATACTGATGAATTACACACTTAAAATGGTTAAAATGGGAAATTTCGTGTTACACATCTATTACCTCTCTATATATTTTTCTAATTTTTTTTTTTTTTTTTTTGAGTTGGAGTCTCCTTCTGTCGCCCAGACTGGAAGGCAGTGGCACGTTCCCGGCCACCGCAGCCTCGTCCTGCTGGGCTCCGTCCAGCGATCCTTCCGCCTCCGCCTTCCAAGTAGCCAGAACTACAGGCGCGCCCTACCACACCCGGCTAATTTTTGATTTATTGTAGAGACGAGGTCTCTCCAAGTTGCCCGGGCCCCTGGGCTCAGGCAATCCACTCACCTCAGCCTCCCAAAGTGCTGGGACGACAGGCTGAGCCACCGAGCCCAGCCAAATACATATATTTTTAAAATCCAAGGCTAAGGCCACGTGGCAAAACTCATGATGTCAAGCCCACAGAGGATGTGGCTGTGTCCCTCACCCGGACTTCATCCCCATGTCGTCAACGTCTTCCTCTTTGCTGGTCCCATCCCTTCCCTCGAGCCTAGAAAAATTAAGCTCCTGTGAAAACCAGGCCACCTGTTAAAACACTGAGGGAGAATGTGGCCCTCTCTAGCGGGGGAGGGGGGTAGAGAGGGAAAATGCAGTTACCCTGGGGAAAGGCGGTTATGGTCCAACTCCCATCAAAGGCAAATGGGGCAGGTATTCACAGGCCTAGGAGCATTTTGGCCTAAACACTTTATTTCTCTTATCCCATGTTAAACATGACCACCTCCCTCTGCCCCTAAAAACAGATATCTGATTATTACCAGTTTCAATAAATCCAATCTTTTCTCTTACTCAACATTCAGTATAAAACCGCTGTAGTGGAATTCCTCTCGTATCGTGATGCTTGCAGGAGAGAAAAATGTCAACAAAAATCATGTGAAATGCACACAATACGTCAATTCAACCAAAGTGGCCGGATTCTATACTGTTAGTCTGTTGAGAGGGTTATCTGGTTTTCCAGGAAACATTCCCCTTTCCTGAGGAGCACAAGTAAGGCTATAAAGTCATTTGTTGGCTCCTGTCTTGGGCATCTCCAATCACACGCCGTCGTTTATGAAGGGCCCTGAAAAGGAGCCAGGTGCTTCTTTAAGTGGTAAAGACCCATTTTGCTCAATCACATCCTGAAGGATAGGCTACATTTTTCTTCCCTAAAACCCTTTTAGCATATCTTTCGATTTGGCCTTTATTCCTGATAGTCATTATAGATCTTCCCAGTAAATAAACCCACTCACATTGCAGTCACTCCTAACAAGGATTAAAACGGTCCTCCCGGGCATGGGAGGAAAGATTTGAAGCGGGCCAGTGGGTGAACTCCGCACACACTGGGCGGGTCTGACCGCTTGCCCGTTCTGAAATGTGGACCTGCTGTTCTTTGCTCTGCAATAGTGACAGTGGCAGTGCAGTCCCTTGTCTATCATCAGTGATTCTACACCGTGGTAAAGGGCACGCTTCCTCCACATCGGGTGCGATTTTGCCCTTGGAGACCACCGTGGCCAAGCCGCCTTCCTCTTCCCCCCATCCTCCTTTCTCATGCCACCTTTTTCCTCATCCTGTCATCCAGTTTCATCCCCATTTCCGGCAACTGTCACTCCTTCCCCTTGCTAATACTCCTCCACTGGGACCCATTCTGCCCTGTGCCTCGGGTGGTCTTCCAGGGCATCCCAGCTGTCCATGGTCTGTTATGACCAAACGGCCTCCATAACAGGGCGTGACATCCATCCACACGGGCCCCACATGACATGTCACCGCAGTACCTCTTCTCCTATATGCATGTCTCTTGCGCCGCCATGGTCTGTCTGTGGAACTCTAAGAACCCAGGCAATCTCTCTACTTTCATCTCTGTTCTTGGCCCACTGGAAACACCTTGAAATGGCACCTCTCCCAAGAGCTTCCTCTGCCAGACAGCTCTAAAGTTTGCCTCTTCTTGCCTTCTCTCATATTTGCTGTCTACTCCAGTCTTTTGACATGAATGCATGTGAAAGCCCAGCACAACTACAGGGCATGTAAAAGGCTTTATTTCCTCAACCATTAGAAGAAAACGATTGTGTGATGTCTTCCGTCGATATCCACTTAGTATTTAGCACAATGCTGTTCATTCTGCAAATTCTCAATGCATACGAGTTAACTGAGTATGAAAGCCCAGTGATGTTTACACTATGATATACTCGCTTCCACTTGACTTGCCTCTTCTAGACTGTCTAACACCAATCAACACAGGTGGTTTTTCCAACCACTTCCTGCCACTCTTGGGGTGCACCCAGCTGAAATTAGTTCCGGAGTCCCAATATCATTAAAGCATTCTTGGCCCCAGGACTTCCCTGACTCCGCATCTGACCCAACCCCAACGTGAAAGGACACGGATGCTTTTTTCCTCACTGTATTCCCAGGATAAGGACAACCACTCACTCCCGGTTTTCACACAGGCCCTAGGACATGCTGATGAAAAAACTGGCATTTGTAGAGCTGCTGCTGTGAACCAGGACAGACATGTCTGCCAAAGAAAAGCAGTGATAAAGGCCTGGATTCGGGGGGATGGGGCAGAGGAAATTCTGAACCTAGAAATGGAGCCTGTGGGCGTGGGAGCTTGGCCTTCCCCGCCCTGTCCCAGGTACCTAAAGGAGGAGGCTGAACTCTGTGAAGGGACCTCGTGCCCTGGAATGGAGAGCCTTCCCAAAGGAGAGCTGTACGCTGATGTCGAGGATAGTCTGAATTTGATTCAAGTTGCATTGTAGATATTTGTGGCAGGGTATTTAGATTTTTTTAAATTAGTAAATATTACAAATGAAAAAAATTAAAGATATGAGAACCTCTCTCTATAGACTCATTGTCATTTTATTTCTCACAATTGGCTCTGGGACCTTATTTCATATCACCGGGGCAACACCAGTATCCATCTCCGAGGAGGGCCTGAGACACCCACTGGCCAGCCTCATAATTCATAATTCATCCATCACAAACCTTGCAGCACGGTGATGGGATCGCTTGAAACCTGGTGCCAGGGCAGGGCTTTTGGTGCCAGGTCTCGGGGTGGTAGATAGCCATGATTCTTGAGAACCATGCTTCTCTACAAAAAGAAAAAGAAAAGCCAGAGCGTGAGCTGGGTTCACAGCCTAAACGTCAGAGATGACATGGTTCACACCATGTTTCACAAGAAGAGGACTACTAGGAAGGGAGGGGTAGGTACAAGCTGGGAGTGTTGATGGTGGAAATCAAGATTGAGTCTTCCTGTGAGTCTGTGATGTCTGCTGGAGCATGCACGGCTGAGATCAATGTTGGGACAGCTTTATCCACTTCGTTTTGTCGATGGCCGGGAAGAAGAAGCAGGGAAGATGGCAGTGTTCTGTGCCCAGGATAGCAAAAGAGATAGAAACCCAGTGAGTTCAGTACAGCATGGGGACATTCACAGGGCCCACTGTGGGATGGCACAGGTGTGGCCAGCATTGCTTCTCTAGCCAGCCCTGACCCCAGGGAAGCAATCAGATTTACCCTCCAGGTTCCTAGAGCTGACCCGTTCCAATCTCCAAAGGGGTCACCTATACCATTTGACCCAGTGGAGCTGTCATGCAGGAGATCTCCTGTCCCTTCTCTCCCAGGCCTACCTGGGAAGCCACTCCCCTACATCCTTGCAGATCTTTCTAGAACTAAGAGGCAGGGCGGACCCACCCCCACACGTGGCAATAGGCCTGTTTCTGCCCTAAAATAGGAGTGACAGAGTCTTAGGGTAATCTCAGTGGGATCCTTTTAAATTAGACTCCAGATTCCTGTTTTCTATATTGGGAGGCTACCACCCCCACCTCCAGTCACTTTAGGGCACGTCTGTAGAGAATAAGAGAAAATAGAAGGGTTCAGGCCACACACAGGAGTTGGGACGTGGTAGCCAGCACCTTCCAGAGATCTCAGGTTCATCTTGGACCAGAAACGTGGACGCGCTTCTTCAGTTGGAACGTGTTACCTCCTGAACTCTTCAGTGGAATCAGTATACCACTCTGTGTCGTGGAATAATGAAGTCGCATTACAAATAGTGAAAGATTTATTTTCTTTAAATGGTGCCCATTTCCATAAAGAATGTGCGGGATGCAGACGCAGTGAAACCCTTTTTACCTTGCCACACAGGCAAAAAAAGAAGGGCTGAATATTCTGGTAGAAAAGACTAGTTACAATGAGTAACTAGTTCAAGGTAAGCTTCTGTTCTGAGAATCGAGGTGGGCAAAGAGGAAAAGAAAAGTGGCTGGCAGAGGGGGAGGGCTGCCGGTGATGGAAATCTCTCCACTCTTATGTTTTGTTTGAAGGACTGGAAGGTTTCTTCTTACCAAACAGACTAATTTCTCAGCGCTGGCCTCCAAGAGTAGTCTGTGCTGTGGGTGTGGTCCTGTGAGATTGCCAACCAGCACTTGTGTGATTTTATACAAGTGCAGAGAGTCCCGCAGAGGGTTAGCTCTCAAAGCAAAAATCTTGGCAAGCTGACTTTTGGATGTGCCTTGACACAGGACTAAAGCCAAAACTCTCTGAGTGATACAAGCCTCAGGCCATTTGAGCTCTACTGAGCAGATGGCTACAAGGAGAGTGCACTGGACTGAATGTGTTCCCCAAAATCCATGTCCACTCAGAACCTTGGAGTGTGCCTTTATTTAGAAATAGGGTCTTGGCAGATGCCATTAGTTAAAATAATGTGGCACTGGAGTATAGGGGCCCAAATCCAATGGCTTTTTAAGAATCCAATGGATTTGGGTATGTGTGTGAAGACAGAGGCAGAGATCAGAGAAATCTGTCCATAAGCCAAGGGTTGCCAAAGATTGCCAGCAAACACAAAAAGCTGGGAGAAGCCGGGCTCGGTGGCTCAGCCGGTAATCCCGCGCCTTTGGGAGGCCGAGGTGAGTGGATTGCCTGAGCCCGTGGGTTCGAGACCCGCCTGGGCAACTTGGCAAGACCTCATCTCTACAATAAATCAAAAATGAGTCGTGCGTGGTAGCGCGTGCCTGTAATTCTGGCTACTCGGAAGACTGAGGCGGAAGGATCACCGGTGCCCGGCATGTGAGGCTGCGGTGGCTGGGAGCTGCCACTGCACTCCAGTCTGGGTGACAGAGTGAGACTCCAACTCCAAAAAAAAAGCTGGGAGAAAGGCAAGGAAGGATTCTCCCTCTAATCCTCTAGAAGGAGCCAACATTACCCATACCACTCTGGGACTTTTAGCCTCCAGAGCTGCCAGGGAAGAAATTTCTGCGATACTTGGTTATGGTAGCCCTAAAAGACTAGGTAAGCAATTCTATTTCTCACTCCCTCAGAATAAAATAATGCAATGTCATGCTAACCACTGTGACATTCGAGAATAATGATTATTTCCTTAATAAGCCTGCTAAACTGTTCTTTTTATCATTTTCCCCCTAAAACTATTTAAATTCTTGAAGACTGGTAACAGGGACAACGTCCTCTGGTGTCTGTGAATACAGCAGAAAGTCCACAGGTCTATCTAGACCTTAGTGGTAGAGAAAAACCCAAACCACTCTGCCCTCCTCCAGGCCGTCTCTGTCTCTGTCTCTGCCAGGTGCTTTTGCAGATCCCTGGGCAATGTCCCAAGGGCCTTCTGAACCAGGCATCCTCCTGAATGCCCACCGGGGCTCTTCCTGCTGCGAGGTCACTTGTGTGTGCCAAGGTTGTTACGCCATCCTCTCCAGTGGCCAGCCATTGGAGGGACAGGGCCATCCTGGGCGCTGTGCATGGCCAAGTCCTCTTTTTTCTAGGGCTACTGCACACGAAAAATAGAAACAGACAAACTGAAAACACTTGTTCTCTTTTGGTTAAAAGCCAGGCAAACGAATTCAAGCAATTCAGGCTCGTAGGGGTCACCTACCCTCTTCTCTACGGGAAGAGGACTGGGAGTCCCATCAGGGTGTGGGTGGAAGGGCTACTCCATTCAATTCCAGCAGGTTCTCGCAGACACTACCTTCCCTGGCCTACGCCGCCGAGTGCCATGGGCCATGGCAGGGGAAGCTCAGATTTTGCATAAGAATGGAAATATTTTTGTTTCTAGATCTTCAATCAACTAAGTAAGTGAAATAAAAGCCCCTGGTGTATGCCCTTGATCCTAAATGAGCCAGAGTCAGAAGAAAGGAGTCTCGGATGCCTGTGTGGTCAGCAGCCTATATAGAGGTCTCCAAACTCCACAGCACGTTCTCGAACTGAGAGAGGAGGAAGCGGCACTGAGTAGCAGGGAAATACATTCCCCCATGCTCATCACACAAGGCCATCTACATCCGAGGAATGTAAAGTTTTCTGCAAAATTACAGACTGCCGTGCTGGCTGAGGGCACACGGCACCAGATACCACCCACCCTGGAGTTTCTGCCCAGGATGGAAAGACATTCGACCATCTGCAAGGTGTGTTCCATCAGCAGTCACTCCTTGCAGGACTGAGATCATCCATGCAGTCCGCAGATTTTAAGTTTTAAAGTTAAAGTAGATTTTAAAAAAGGCCCATCTATCACTTGACGGTGGTTCTGGCTATTGAATCAGGGTTGCCTGTACAAGGGTCAGAGCCGAGGAAAATGTGCCTGATGCCTTCCTTTCTCTGTTGTGAGTATTCTTTCCTGTCGAGCGACAGGGGACGGTGAGGTCACTCCTCAGAGCTCTTCCTCAGTAGGAGGGGATGGCTCAGGGTCTGTTTCAGAGTGCTCAGAGCGTCAATCTTCCTACTTCTTCTCTCCCTACTACCTGTCACAGGGGGAGGGGAGAGTACCTGTGTGCATATGCTTGTGTGCCGGGGTGGGGTGACTGTGTGGCGTTCCCTACCTCCTGCAGCAGAAAGACTTGACCCTGGACTGGTGCTTGCTGACATCTTTGCCTTGCTAAAGTCCATGACCCTGACTCTTTTTGGCCATCCTCAACTCCAGGCTCCTGTGGGCCAGGAGACCCTCTCTCTGTGTCTCCAGGGCATCACCCACTAGAGTTTTGGGAACTTCAGGATCCCCTATACACCCTGCACAAGCAGAAGCGTCTCGGGTGTCCTGCCTCTGGCTTTTCCTGTTGTCAACTTTTTGAGGCCTAAAGCCTTCCCCAGACAGGGCTAGCACAGCAGGCCACTGTGGCTATGTTCTAGAATACCACCCATTCCCATATTCTAGCCTGCCATCACACCGCCATGTTAAACCCAAGGACAGAAAGATGGAGACGCCAGAGTGCTGGCACCTGACGCCCTCGCCTCCCTGGATCTTCCGCACATATCTCCAGCCCAGACAGGTGGCACTTCCTTTTTTTCCCCAAGTGATAAAGGTTTTCTGTACCCCACATTCTGAGATGACTCCACCCCAGGCATATAGAAAGATTGTAGGACTGGCTCCAACAGCCCCAGCCCTTTTCAAGGCAACCAAAGGAATTTAGTAAATCCTTCTTTCTCCCAACCAAGCATGGCTTTCAAAACCTTTGCTTGCTTACTAGGGACTCACAAATCCTATTTGCCAGTCAAAACTGAAAAATGACTTTGTTTTCCTAGCTGGTCTATGCCTGTCCTTCCCTTGGAGCCCTAAAACTCACTACCTCAGTGAGCAAGGAGCCTGAGGACCACAGGATTTATAGGTTATGGAAATGCACGTGAAAATATGTTTTAAAATATTATCCCCACTATGTGGCCAGGGTCTGGGCATTTGTGAGTCATGCCTGGCTATTGAGTCAGACACAGCATTAAGATACTTTCATTCCTGGGTCTGGTTTTACTCCCTGGTCTATGCTAAGTCTGTAATGGAACCATGACCTGGCAAAGGGGCAGCTCATGGACGCTGGGGTGCAGATTAACCAGAGGGGGGTGAGAGGAAGGGAAACAGAAATAGGGAGCTCATCCATACCCAGAAGCATCTAGAACCATGAAAAAGCATGTGGGATATGGCTTCTGCATCCAGATGACCAGGGTCAATAACCTCCTGTCCTATTTCCCTGCCTCTGGGACCTTGGCTTCCCAGAAACCGTCCTGGTGGGCTTAGACCCACGGGTGCCGCCCAGGTGTCCTGCCAGCCCTGCCACACAGACAGAGCAGGTAGCATGGGCACCATCCTCAAGTAAGCATGAGCATGGCCCAGGAGGTATTATTCAAGGGACTCGAAGAAGTGTCAAAGTTTTTAGCACTAGAAATACATTTTAAAAGCTAACCGTCAAGAAAACCAGAAGAAAATAAGTTAAAAAAAAATCTGTGTTTACAAAATCAAGAGTTGTATTTTTTAAAAGACACAGAGAGAGAGAGAGAGAGAGAGAGAGGGAGAGAGATGAAGCCTTTCTGTAGAGAACCCTTGAAAACAACAAGCAGTATCTGACATGTTGCTTTATTTACTATTCATTATTTAAATGGTTTTTGGTGACGTTTGCACCTACAGACTATGAAACAACTTAATTGTACTTAATATTGATTTTCTTCCTACTAAACGAAGTTACACGATTTATTTGGCAGTACCACATGTAATAGGAGATTTTGCAATGAATTTACTTTGGTAATAATGGTATTTTTCTTGTGTCGGTCCCCAGAATATCATTTTTCAACAATGAGTGGCAGCTCTGATTTCTCTGAGTGAGGCATTTTCATTTCTCTAAAATATTGCCGAGGTCTGGCGGCCGTGCATCCGTGGAAATGCAGCGGTTTCCAGAAAGGATTTGGCATTTGCGAAGTTCTAAGCCAGAGGGGGTTAAACTAGACAAAGTTACTTGTCCCTTTCAACAAAACAAAAAAGCCCAGGAGGTCTGAAAATGTAATCTGCAGCCTCCCACATGGCCCGCATGGCTGCCAGCGGTGCGTCTTCACAACCAGCGCCGACAGCCAGTTTCTTCCACTCTCGGAGTTCAGAAAGCTAAAACTGAAAATATTCTTCATCTGCTAAACATCCACAGGTAGCCTCTTGCTTTTCTTTTTTGCTCTCTCTCTCTCTCTTTGTCCTTTTCTTCTTTACTTTTGCTGCTGCCGTCATGGGAGCTAGTCGGGAAGGAAAGGAAATCACAGCCCTGTTGTACTGGCTTCTCTGCAGATCCCGCTGGCCAGGATGGATAAACAAACTCCTGGCCAACAAAACCAGCCATTTGCAACCGGGGCGGACGTGGCTCTGACCACCTGGAAAGTGGGGCTTGGGTCCATGGGGGACCTTGGCGGGGGACCCTCATCTGTCTGCACTACCTCGACCCCTCCCGTTGTCAGTCTTTCCCCAGAGCCGTGCTCCCTCCTGCCAGCACTGTCCAAACTCCTCTTGGGGCCTTAAAACGACCCACGATCTTGAGTGGAATCGAGGTTGGTGGCCACCCAGCCGACCTGTGGCCGTATCACGCTTCTCCCTTCTGACTCCTCCCCGAGAGCAAGGTTCTTCCAAGCTAAGTGGATTCTGGTCCCACCTCCTAGTCATTGGAGAGCCAATCTGTGACCCTTTGGGTCCACCTGATTAGGGTCAAGTGTATGTCCCACACCTGGCACGGCTGGACCTCGGTACTCTGGCTGGAGTGTCACGTACCTATCTTGTTGCCATGGCTGTCCATCCTTTTGGTCCCCACTTTGCCCCCAGGGTTGCTATTTTGACCAAGCCAGTTCCTTCTCCCAACCCAAAATCTCTGCATGGTGCGGGGGCCCCATCAGCAGCAGAGCTGTTTCTACCCAGGAAGCCTAATTAATTAGTGTACCAATTAGTGGCAAAAAGCAAACCCCTCACTTCAGCCCTAGTTTATGTGTTTTCCTCTCCTGTGACCGTCTGTGACTGTGAAAATCAGAGGTCACGCAATCCAGTGGGGGTCACCAGATGACAGGAACCTTTCCGGAGGGCTCTGGGCTGCATTACTTATGTTTCTGCCTGCTGCATTGCTCCCACCGCTGTTTCTGTTCCCTTCAAAAACCCAGCCTCTGCCTCCTGTGGCCGAACTTTCTATTCGTCTTTGATGAGGACAGCTCTGACCTATAGGCAATCACCCCTTTTGCTCCTGAGAAGCATTTCTAAGGCTGTAGCTCACTGCTGGGTTAGTTAGCCACTTTGCTACAAATGCCACTCTTGGGTGAGGTGCGTGAGTGGTGAGGTCGCTGCCTCTGCTGGCATGAGATGAAGAGGACAGAGGGAGACCCCCTGGACTAGCAAGGGGACAGGGGGACTAGCAAGGGGACAGTCAGGAATGGCCAGGGTGCAGGCAGAGACCGAAGGCTTCACTGTGTGAATGGCATTGGGGAAAAACAATCCCGTGTGGTCTCATGGTGTGCTCCCTCCTCCCACGGAAGGGTTCAAATACGAAACCTTCTCCAAGCAAGACCAGGCAGTGCCAGTTTGGCTGAAAGGGTCCACAGGAGACTTAAACATGCTTCACGGGCACACGTGTCCACGGGTTGTAGAAAGTTTAGAGAAAGAGATGGGAATTTTCTCAATCTGTACCCTAACAGCATGTCAGGATGCAGTTTGAGGACAGCCCCCTCACTACAACAAAAGCCAAGATCAAGTTGTTGGTTAAGTTTAGTTGGTTTTCAATGACATTAAAATGCAGCCTTTTCCCTCCTCTAAATTTGGGGAGTTGGGTAATGATTATTTCCAGAACTCCATGGAAAGAAGCAGAAAGAAATGTGTTGGACATTTGGAAATCACTTAATAATAATATATGATATAACAGGTTGTTGACATATTGCTCCCAAAGTTTTTGTTTGGCTTGTTTTGTTTTGGTTTTGTTAGGGCACCAACTTAGGAAGAATAAAGCAGCATTCATGAGAAACTTTGCCCAGATGTCTCTCTCTGAGGAGGACCATACCTGGGTTGCATGGGTTGAACGTCAGAAGCTGCTTGTGATGCTTGGATTCCACAGGGAGAGAAACCAAGTTATTTCAACTTTATATGCATCCAGATGAATGGCAGTAATAATAATGGCTTACTGTAAAATGAAAACAACAGTAATGATTGTATTCATTAGCAAAATGATATTTGCTGGACTAGCATTAGCAGTTATTGAATTGCAGGCAATAATAGGAATGTGGAATTAATTTCATTGAAAGAATTGAAGAATGATTTATTTACAGTGAATATCCATTCTATTTGAAACTTCACTGACTCCATTAAAAAATAGAGCCATATTCTTCTTAGAATGTGTAGTTCAAACCAACAGTTCAAAATCTCATCATTTTACGCTTTATAAAAAAAGCATACTTTCTTTTTATCTCCACCATAGTGGACACGGAGGTGTCACTTTAAGTCTCAAATGAAGATATTTTGTTAAAGTGTGAGAAATGGTCATTTAGGTTATGTGACTTTACCCTACTTTGACTGGTCTAATGATATGACACCGTCATTTTTATGTTACGAGGGTACAATTTACAAAGGGAAAAGTGAACAGATTTTAAGTGGAGAGAGCAATGGATTTTTTTCTACGCATGACCTGTGTAACCACAGCCCAGATCAAGATATAGACCATTTCAACAACTCAAGAAAGTTCTCTGCCCCTTCCATTCAATACCTACACCCCAAGGAAACTGTGCTGATTCCAGCACTGGAGATTAGTTTTTCCCAAGTTGAAGTATTATTTAAGTGGAATCCTACCTTACATCTTCTTTGGTGTCTGGCTCTCTTCCCTCAACGTGGTATTTTTTGAGAGGCATCCCTGTGTTGCCATATATCAAGAGTTTATTCTTTGGTATGGCCTCATTTCAGTCTTTACATCGTTTGTTTTGATTCTGTATATGGTTGACTTTGTGACTACTTGACACTGAGTAATCTACAGTGAACTGGTTCATTCTGATAAAATCTGGACCCGTTCTCTGAGGCAGACAGTGTTGTGTGTGTGTCAGAAAGGTCAGAGGACAAGGAGTCAGGAGACAGTCTGTGAACAGTGGCCACTGAACTTAGGGGCATGAACTCCGTTATTCTTCTCTTCTGTATTTATTTATTAATTAGCTGAATGAGTGGGAAATCATTCCCTTTTTCTTATCCATGGTTTTTTAAGGATTTGAGCTGATTATCTCAATAAACAGGGTTCTGAAAATTTCCCCTCCAGTAGAATCGCCAACCCCACCTTATCTTTTCACTAAAATAGTATAACATCTATCTCTTCCTGAAATGCCCTGTTCATTTCACCTCTTCAGGAACCAGCCAAGAATGGGCAAGTATTCAAAACCCAAGTCCAGTCTCATTTCCAGAGGGAAATGCTAGAGACAAAGAAGCCTGTTTGCTCCATCGTGAATCAGTGCTAACAGCTTTAAACAACTGCCCCTCAAGTATCAGCTGCAATCCAAAACTGCTTTTTAAACAGAAAAATGCCATTTAAAAGTCTACCTGGCCAGTTAAAATTCTTGAAGGGAAAATGACTTGAACATGTGTCCTCTGAGGTTTTCTCCTATTGGATGAGGTGTTGCGGTGGTGAAATATCACCCCATTGTAAAAATAAAGCAATCCCACCGTTGATATAGAGCCTCCCCTAATTCATGCCCCAATAAAAAATCAAAGGAGGGAAACAACTACCCTCCTGAACGAGATCACTTGTGCCAGCTGCAAAAAGAAGCAAGTTCTGCCCCTTAGGCATGTTGGAAGAACATTTATCCTGAAAGGCATCCTTGGTGAAGCTCCCAAGGATGCTCAAAGTCACCAGGTGGATGGCTGACTTGGCATGAAATCATGGGGGCTACCGTCAGAGGGTAAGCTTAGCTAGAAGGCAACAAGTGTAGCATGCTCAGAGAGTAGCGAGGGCCCTGACAAAGGAGGGAGCAGGTGCAGCCCTGCCACCTTTCACTTGCCTGGTGGCTTCACAGGAGAGGCGGCCCCAGGTGAGATGGCTCCTGTTGAGGCTGGCCCCAGGTGAGGCAACCGCAGGTGAGGCCCTATCGACCATTGCTTATTCCTCCTCTAGAAGGCTCTTCCTTAGGGTGGGTTTTGCCTCCCCCTGTCTCAACTACACACACACAGACTCACAAAAACAGGAAAAACAGAAAGACCTGAATACTCCAGAATCTGTGAATGCAATTATTTGGGAGCAGAGCCTTTGCAAATGTGATTGAGTTAAGGAACTCAAGAAGTCATCCTGGATTTAGGCTGGGCCCTAAATCCCACAGTAAGTGTCCTCGTAAGAGAAAAGAGACACAGACTTAGGACACACAGAATGGAAAGGTCATGCAACCATGGAAACAGATTGCAGTTATGTGCTATGAGCCCAGGAGCACCAAAGATTGCCACCAGAAGCTAGAAGAGAAGCAGAGACTCTATTATTCCTCGAAGCTTCCAGAAGGAATCAGCCTTGATGGTATATTGATTTTGTACTTCTGGCTTCCAGAACTGGAGAGAATACATTTTACTTGGTTTAAGCCACCAATATTTTGTTATACGGCCACATGAAACATTCCCCACATGAACATGTCAGGCCGCTGAAAAAGGCGGGCTTTTGGATTTCACTTCGAGTCAAACCCCAGAGAGTAACTCACCTCACCGCCAGTTTCCTCACCTGTGCATTGCCCATTCTTATACCTACCTGAGGCTTGTGGTGCTGATTTAGGGAACTGTGCCAAGTATGATATCAGGCAACTAGTGACGGAAAAGAAAGGGCTGGGGAGAGACGGAGCTCAGCGGTCACCGTCTCGGTGTGGATAGACTACAGCTTGGATCTGTTTTCCAGTTTCTAGCAGTGGCGCTATAACTTCAGGCCACAGTGTCAGCAGAGGAGAGGGGAGGCCAGGGACCTGTCTGTCTCACACTAAGGGTTGAACGAGCATCGGGCCAGTTGCCTCTCACGCGTGATTACATTTTATCCTCACCGCAAACCTAAAAAGCTGTTGTCGTTCCCTGCGTGTTACAGCTGAGGAAGCTGAGCTCGGACAGATGATCTATTGGCCAGGACACTGTCCTGTGAGCAAGATCAGCCTGCTGCCCAGGTGTCAGCTCTGTGGGCTGTGATGGGCCACCTCCCTGGTCAGGAAATGAGTCTGCGGCATCCTTGTGCAGTTTCACTGCGCTGGGCTGATGTCCTCTGGAGCCCGTGCTAATTCCCAGCTGGTGTGGTTTGGAGTTTGCCTGTAGCCTTCCTTGGGCTGTGGAGTGTGAAGGGTGAGGGCTGAGCCGGCAGCAGGTAGACGCTCAGCTCTAGTGAGAAGGGGCGACCCAGGAAGCCCTTCAGCCACTTCTAATTACAGACAAGCGACGTTTGCGAACAGATTCTCTGATCCCAAGGGCCCATACAGGGAAAGGCTATAAACCCTGCACTCAGAAAAATTTCTCAACAAGACTGTTGGCGGTACTGGTGTGTTTTCTCAAGGGTCAGTTGGATGCGCTTTGTACATGACCCCTTCAGCCACGATGGACAGCACACAGGATGGTAGGAAGGCCAGTCCCATCCTACTGGATGACAGGTAAATTATGGCTGTGACAATCGTTTGCTTTTTCACACACCTGTTGATCCGATTCAAACTTTTTAGGCAGTTTTGAATGTCGGTTCGCTTAATCTAGTTTTAGGAAAGGTCAAAAAGGAAACACGTAGAGAGAGAGAGAGCAGAGGCTGCACGTTCGCGCCATCATGGAATCATCTGGAGCGAGTTTATTAAATGCCTGGTCTGTGCCCAGAGCAGGATGCTGATAAAACCGATCTGGAAGAGTTCCCAGCTTCAGGATTTGGCCAGGCAGCCAGGGTTGGGAACCACAGATCATGAGACTAACACACAACACAGGTCAGGAACACCGGCAGAGGACCTTGAAAAAAGAAAGGAAGAATTGGGTGAGTGAGATGCTGTTGACTAATCATTCTAAAATATTGAACTACAATGATCCGTAAGGTATAATCTGTGCAGAAAAATCCAAGGCAGAAGATAGAGTTGAACAATGAGCCCCACAGAAAAGGGAGGTGGGTCTAGGGAAGCCATGGAAAAATAACACGAATGATCAAAAGAAGAAAACTCTCGACAGGACCCCTTTCATGACCTCAAGCAGGTATGGGGATGGTCTTGATAGAATGGGCTTAAACCTTCCAGAACTTTCCACTGGTCACCTGCGCTACTCTTTTGAGAGTATACTTGCTAAACTCATCGAGCTGGATATCTAAGATGAAATAGGTCATTGATTGAGTTTCCAAATAAATCCGTGCATTCCTATTTGATTACTCATGTTTAAAATCTGCTAAAACACCAACCTGATTGTACTGGATAGACCCATATATCAGGCAGCAAAATGATGAGAAATGATTGAGCTTAATGGAACACTTAAGTACAGAGTTTGCAATCACCTGATGATCCTACGACAGCTCCAAGCAAGGAATATGGATCCTGAGTTCTGACTTACTCAAGCACTTAAGCAATCGTCAATCCCCAAGCAAGACAGACGGGTCAGAAGGAGGTGGCCCGGGGGTCTCTATCTGGTACAGCGAAACCCACTTCTGTGCTCTGTAGGGCAGATACACAGGAGCTGGTCCCTGGACAGGACTAGCTGTGTCTTGCTTTTCTGGGCCCTCCCAGGTACCTCTCAGCACCACTCCCGCAACCGTCAGTGGAAACGACTCCTGACATGCCACACCATCAACCTGCCTTTCTTTCGTCTGCCACTGCAACAGGAAAACTCATTCCAAGGAAATGAGAGCCACTGGCCTGCTTTTCTGGCCACAACACGATCCCACATCGGCCTTGTCCTTCCGAGGCCAGACCACATCCTCTTGTTCCACCTGGCCCAATTCACTGGCGAAGGCCTGTGTTTCTAGCTTATAGCTGGGAATGTGAGCAAAATACCAGCAGCTGGAAGTCTGCCTTTGAAATGCTTCCAGCCTGACTAGAGGAGGAAATATTGGATTCTTCACCAGAAATCTGTTTTCATGACTATGAAATTCAAGTCCAATGTCGGACTTCCAAGGATTTCGATGCACATCCCCGTAGCTCTGACAGGTCAATCCTGAAAGCTTGAGAACCGTCTTTCCCCAAAGAGCTGCAGTCACCAGGTATTCCCACGAGGTTACCGGTTTTATTCTAAATGTCACAAATAAAAGGTGCAAAACACAATCTTAGGAAAGCACCGAGGAAGCCGGTTTCAGTTTCTCTCGAAACTCTGCCTCTGACATGAAAGACAAAAAGATGTGTGCAACCTTCTTAGCCATTTCGAAGTTACATTGGATTGCAATGGGAAAATAAGGGGAACAACGGTGGCAGAACTGCCTGTAATCGGAGGCATCCCGACCCCGGGTTCACCCGAGGCTTCACCGTGGGCTTCTGGGAGCCACCACGGGCCCACATGGCTGCACTTTAATAGGACGGGGCCCAGGCTCTGCGATGGCCTCTCCCTGGGACCGCCGGTTGCTGTCACTTTCCTTTTGCTCTCATTGTCACTAACTTTGCTTAATGACCTTGTTCTCTGGGACTCACCATGTCTCCAGTGGAGACACAGGCCCATCTCTCCCAGGCTGGAGTTAGGGGAATTTGCTCTCTGGCTAAGACCCCAGAGTGTGGCGGCAGGACCACGTGGGCTGGGATGGGACTGCAGGTTCAGTACATTTTTTTTTTTCTAAATGGATGTTCAATATTTTAAGTGGCACATCAGTTACTCTGGGGTGTTCTTATCCAGTTCACTCCATCAGCTTCAATAAATGCCAAATTAAAAAGAAAGGGGAAAAAAAAAGAAGAAGAAAGAAATAGCATGCTCTTCTGTGTCTTGGGTCTGGGTGCGCATGGGTGTACGTGCGCGCATGTGCATGTGTGTGACAGGGAATTCAAACTTGGAAACGAAGAGCAAAAGAAAGCAACAAAGCAGAGATGCAGAAAGCAGGTGGGAAGAGGTGACGGCCAGTAGCGCGTGCCCCAGGTGCTGACATCTCAACCATTCTTTTAGCCACTAGACACCCAAGGGAGGAGACATCTTCGTTCCTTCTGAAAATGGCCTCTCCCTCCCTTCGATGTGACTTCATATTTTCTGTGCTTTTTTGGCAGGAGAAATAACACCCACCCCCCAAAGATGTAGACATCCTATCCCTGAAACATGTTACCTTGCATGGCAAAAGGGGCTTTGAAGTAGTGATTGACTAAGTTAAGGATCTTGAGATAGGGGGTCCAAGTGGACCCAGTACCATCACAGGAGTCCTTGTGAGAGGGAGGCGGGGGTTCGGTCAGAGAAGCCATTGAGAAGACAGAAGCAGAGGTCAAAGGACATGTGGCCAGGGAGCAGGCACGCTGCAGCCTCTAGCAGGGCTGAAGTCCTTTGTCTGCTCCCAAAGCAAAGGGTTCTTCCTTAGCCTCCAGAAGGAGCACAGCCCCGCGATACCTTAATTTCGCCAGTGGAACTGATTCCAACCTTTTGACCCCCAGAACTGTAAGTGAGGACATTTGGGCTGTTTTACACCTCTAGACTTGTGGTCGCTTTTTATACTAGCTACAGGAACCTCATGTATCTGCCCTGTGCTGTTCTTCAAAAGACTGCTTTCAACTCCTCAGTTGCCATGAGTGCTAACGTCATGGGTCACACAGGACGAGCTGCCAAGGAGCAGTGGCCAGGACAGCACGTCATCCATGTTGAAGGTGGGCTTCTCAGTGCTCCCGGCTAGGCTCAATATCCATGGCTTGGCCAGCCTGGTGTCTACCCTGTCTTAAGCCTGTGAAAGGGGTGAGAGAAAGTTCTAGATCCGCTGCTGCTTTCGGGGACTTTCCATCTCGGCTGGAGAGAGAAGTCTTAGATGTGTGAACAAGAGACTGTACAGAGGGGCACCATATGAGAAGCCAGGGTTCAACAATAATTAAAAAACTACACAGACTGGACGCACCCCGCCCAGTCAGCACCCTTTGCCTTGGGAGAGGAAGAAAGTCTTCAGCTCTGCTCTTGCTGGAGGGATGGCACTCTCACCCCTCCAACGGATCCCTGCCATTAGGGGAGGGTCCTTCACCCACCTCCCCACCTCCATGGGCTGAGAATAGTACAGCAAGCCAAGAGCTCTTAGCCCGGAAATGTCCAAACACGCAGGCCTGAGTTGGGCTGTCCAAGTTCCGTCAGCAATTTAAGACTTTTTCAAGAGGAATCCCCGGGGATGGAAGGCATACCCCCCAGTCAGAGCTAAACAGACTCTCCCAGAGCTGGGCTGTCTGTTCACATTTTCAGAGCAAAGCCCGCTCCCTGCCAAGAGGGCAGAAAGGAATGGAGAGTGAATGGATTTCATCACACCTGGGCCTCCTTGGGGTTGAACAGGTGCGTGGGTGTCCCTTGGTTGGGATCTGCACACAGGAACGGAAGGCTAAGCCAGCTCTGTCCACCAAGCAGCACTTTCCACAAGACAGCAGAATGCAGAGCCCTGGGACCAGCAGGGACAGAGAGTCTACTGGGCACACTCCCTACCGGCTGCTTAGAACAGTTTCCTCAAACACCTTTCACGACCTATTATCTCTATATCCTTTCGTGTTTTCTTCTTGCTCTCCCAAGCCTCTTAAACATTCCATGTATCCATCTTCATAATATCCTCTCTAATTATTGCTTTCTTGATGAGTGCAAGTCTAATTGCTGGGCCTCTCACGGTCCTGTCTGACACTCTGCCACCAGCGTGGCTTTGCCGCCCAACTTTGGGACCTGTGGGAGCATGAGGAAGGATGGTGTCCTTGGTTCTGGTGTAATGTCGCTGTCCGGATGGGAAGCCCGGGTCTACAGGACAGCACCCCACCAATGAGAAGGGAAGGAGAGACCAGCGAACGGAAGGCACCCAAGGGGAGCTCAGGCCGGGAGGGCAAGAAGGCTAAGTCTGTCCTGGTTCCTGCAAATGACCACAGGAGGTGCTGATTCTCATGCCAAAAGTGAGTCAAGAGGTAGGAAAAGACAGCCACGTCGAAATTGCCTGGAAAAGAGAAGCAGAAGTAAAGACTTGCGGGTTCCCATTCCCGGAGGCCCTCAACTCTCAAGGCAGGAAGGCCGCACCTGGAGACCCCCTGGGAATGTGTGACGGGTTCGCGCCCGCAGCAGGCCATTCATGAAAGAGACTCATCCCAGATCAGCCATTTTCTCTGGACATCCTGGACCCTGCTTCACACAGTGCCTGGCGGAAGCACAGTTGACCCCATTACTGATTCTTGTCCATCAGCTTTGGCGAGGTCAAGGGCAAGTTTCACAAGAGGCAAGGCTGATTGTCCCTGGGCATGCTCTGCCCCCTGGGCATTAGCAGTGAACCTTTAGCCTTCATTGGTTGATGTTTTCCAAACGGCCTGCATAGGGGCTGTCAGCAAGGAGAATTATTTTACTACAGTTTCAGCTGTAACTGGGAAATCTCGTTTGGGGCCACCGTTTGGAGGTTAAAACAGCATAGACTGGTTTTCCGTAACTGAGGCCTGCTAAAAGCCTCAGATGTGTGTGGGATCCTATAAAGTCTCATTCACTGTACCTGGGCTTGTCTGAACAATTCCAGCCGTCTGGCCAAAAGTCGCTTATCCTCAGAAAACACGATATTGGATGTTTTGGTAAGAAAATGCAAAGAGCAGGACCAGAGGCTGGGCTGTGCCTTGGTGTGCCCAAGTATGGATGAGGGGGTGTGTTTCATACATGTGTCATGTCGCCACACTCTCAGCCTTCCGCTATGTCCTCAAGCCCTCCTGAGGATTTCAGCACATCCACACAGCCCAAGAACCCTGTCTGTGGTCTGTCCATTGCATGCTGCCAGGCTGGTTTGGAACATCCAAGGTCAGGGGAAAAAAAAAGAGATCCTGGTAGAAGTTCCTTTTCCCTGCCCAAGGACTAGTTCGTTAAGATGCCAGTGAACCCAAGCCGGGCTCGGTGGCTCAGCCTGTAATCCCGCGTGTTGGGAGGCTGAGATGAGTGCATTGCCTGAGCCCGCAGGTTCGAGACCCGCCTGGGCAACTTGGCGAGACCTCATCTCCACAATAAATCAAAAAATTAGCCAGGCGTGGTAGTGGGCACCTGTAGTTCCAGCTCCTTAGAAGGCTGAGGTGGAAGGATCGCCGGAGCCCAGCAGGTCGAGGCTGCGGTGGCCGGGAGCGGCCACTGCACTCCAGTCTGGGTGACAGAGTGAGACTCCAACTCAAAAAACAAAAACAAAAACAAACAAACAAACCAACAAAAGATGCCAGTGAAACTGCCATTCCACAAGCACCTGTCTTCTTGTGCCCACATGTAGGACTCAGACAGAACAATGAGTGAGACCCTTGAGGGGTCTCTTGAGGACTCTAGGTTGCTGGGGTGGGGAGCTGCAGCAAAGGTTCTGTCCACAGGTGGTCTTATAAGGCTCCATGTGGCGGAAACACAGAGTTAGGCTGCAACTAACATAGATGTTCTCTCTGTGCATGGCTCGCCAGGAAAGACACGAGCCTTCAGGAAGCAGACAGCCTGGGCAGAGGCCAGTGGAGGGGGGCATGTAGCAGAGGGCAGTTGTGAGGCAGAAGCAAAGCCAGCAGGCTACAACTGGACTTGACCCTGGAGGCAGGGAAGGGGCCTGACTTGGCAGGATACTGTGGGGTGCTGGGCGGGGTGCAAAGCCTGGCTGCGTCTGCAGCACGGGGCTCGTCCAAGTGATTGACTCTACGGCTTCTTCTGGGCTTTAGTTTGCACCAGGGTGCTCAGTCAGCAGAGTTTCTCTCACTCAGAGCCCTTCCTGATTCTCTGTGTGCCAGGTAATAAAGGTTAGGGCACCACGGCCACACTGGGGTCACGTCCCCACTGCACACTTGCTCCTGGGTGGCCACTGGTGAGTCACTTACCTTCTCTGAGACTCAGTTTCCTTGATTGGGAAGCAGGGGTGAGAGATCTCAGACAGGTTGGAAGGATCAAATGGGGCCATCCATGAGAAGCAGCACAGCGCCCAGTGGACAGGAAGTGGTCGGCAACAGCAACCTTTATTCCAGCCCAAACCAGGCTTCCGGGCCTGCTTCAGGAATATTTGAAGGCGGGTAAAACCCAGCTCTGTGTGCCAATCCTGAGCTCACTGCAGACTTGGTGTCTGGAAATATCAGTTATGAGAATCAGAAATGTATTTGGAAACACAAGGGGTGGGGAAAAGTTGACCCTACCAGACAATCAAATCAATCATCCCCTTCCTGTAGTGCAGAAAGGAGACAGGTGAGATACCTGAGACTTATTTGCCCCACAGTGGGAAGTGAAGAAGGTGAGAAGGAAGAAAATTAACTCCCAGGGCTTTTGTCATGTTCCTAGACAAACAGAAGAGCTCGGGGTGTCCCGTGAGAGGACTGGGGACCACCAGTGGTACTTGGAGGAGTGAGCCAGTATGTCCCTTGTCCCAGCTACTTCCCAGTGGGAAGTCTGTTTCTTGCTCCTTTTGTAGGTTCATTCTCTACCCACAAATGTCTCTCATTCCCAGCCTCCACACCACAACCTTAAAGAGGTGGTAAGATAAGGGGCTGACATGGGTGTCCAGCCTCCTGGGTGCGGATTCTGGCCAGGAGCCATCTCAGTCCCCCACTTACCAAGAAAAGAAACAGGCGGTCTACTGGTGGTCTGTGTCCTGAGGAAGCCAAGCAGCCCCCTGAAGAGACACAGAATGAACCAGAATCCCAAAGAGGAGCCACCTGTCATCTCCCAGGCCTAGCTCACAGCTGACCACATTATGATGGTGGAAGTTGCACCTGGACCTGATCAAATCCAAAGAGGGATCCAGAAGACATTTAACAAGCCCACAACCCTGAGGACGTTGTCTTCACCCCAACAGCTCAGTGCAGAGTGGAGTTTAAGTCTCACCTCCTTGAAACCCAGGAGAGTAGAGACCTCACCAGCAAGTCCTTGCAGGGAAGAGGAAGGGATGTCTCAACCAGATAATCATAAGAAAAGGATATGCACATTTTGCTAAATGTGCAATCAACTAGGAGAATCAAAGGGACCGCCTAAGGTAAAAAAACTACATTTGAGGTGTGATTTGAACCCACAGAAATCAAATGGAACATTGTTGCATACAACTTCATAGTGCCAGACCTGAAATTTTCAAGGAAAGTTTTCTATCTGAGGAAAATGTTCACTAAGAGTCAAAGTAAGGGGAAATAAATGTGCATGTGGTCTTTTGCGTTTCTTCTTCTACAGAGAAGAATCCCCAACTGCAGAGCCAGAAACAAGAGTAGGGTCTCCCCACTGGAGAGCATCTTTCAATATTGAATCGACATCGTGGACCACCTCTACCAAAAGAAAATGTCTCAATAAACGGCGAGCAAGCATCTTGATTCCAGTCTTGTCACTACGCCCTGAAAGCAAGACATAAATTATCGAAATACCCCTTTGAACATTGGCCCATTAGAAACTTCAGAGAGAATATGGAATGCACAGAAAAAGTGGGAAATTACCTAAGACCCAGACTGGTCGAGCACAAGCTACCTCCTTGCCCGCCAGACTTTGCCCACTTAATCATAAAATTGTACGCTTAGTAAGAGACCCAGCTTGTCTCATACAGATGAGGGGAAAGGGTATTTTGTGAACATAAGATACAGATACAGCTGTGAACCTCCTACCAGGTCCTCTGGGTATCTGGTTTGATCTTCCATCCAGACCCCTAAAACTTTCTCTATATCAGCAATAAGGCTGTTTCACTTTCTTATCATTTATGTGCTCACTGGAATAACAATTTTAATTTTCTTCATGAATGTTCCCCTTGCATTCCAACTTAACTGGCCAAAAGGCCTAGCTTTTGGCCTAACTCGACTTTCAACATGCCTTTTTCATTGAGCTTAACCATTTACAGCTTCTGATTTAAAGTGAGAGACTTAGCCGGGCTCGGTGGCTCAGCCTGTCATCCCGCGCCTTTGGGAGGCTGAGGTGAGTGGATGGCCTGAGCCCGCGGGTTCGAGACCCGCCTGGGCAGCGAGACCTCATCTCTATAATAAATCAAAAAATTAGCCGGGCGTGGTAGCGCGCGCCTGTGGTTCCAGCTCCTTGGAAGGCCGAGGCGGGAGGCTCGCCAGAACCCAGCAGGTCGAGGCTGCGGTGGCCGGGAGCGGCCACTGCCCTCCAGTCTGGGCGACAGTGAGACTCCAACTGAAAAATAAAATAAAATAAAATACAGTGAGAGACTTGAGACTCTTTCCTTCCCTTGAACACTTGAGTACCCATCTCTAAACACTGACATCTTTGTTTCCAGCAGTTGGGGCGGTCTACACCTGTCCGAACGGGGGAGAATGGAAGCTACCTTGACATGCGCTTGCTGCCTCTGCAGCTCACAGCAAATTTACATGAAATTGATGATGATGATGGCCTTTCCCAGAGCTCTTCCATTTGGCAAATGAATTCATTCTTCGGGACAGAGGCACACACAACGAAGGCAGCGCGAGGTGAAAAGCACAAGGAAATGGGCTTCCGTTTCACCAATATCCTGCGGTGGCCGGCAGGTACTGTTGCTCTGGACGGCGTCTCTGGAGAGGTGTTTGTGACCTCCCGGTGCATCTGGGGGGGAGGCAGATGAGGTGAGAGGCTCAAAAGCAGGAAACAGAGTTGACTTGGCAGGTTCCCCTGAAGGAGAGGGGCAAGGATCAACAGGCCTGATTGAAAAATGTATTGAAATTATAGATTAGTTTGCATGAGATTGACACCTCTCCTTTCCCCTCTTTTGGGCCCTTGGGGATGGAGAATGACAGGCCTGGGTTCTGTTGGGCTAGTAGCCAGGTAGACTTACTAAAATGCAGAGTAGAGTGCCTGGAGACTTGTGATCTGTCAGCCACAAAGCTGCTGCCGGGGCCCGGGAAGAGGCCAGGACTTTCCTCCTACTAACCCACTCGTCGTTTAGCGGCCAGGTTATTGACCCAATCAGACACACATTGGCCGATTTGGTGAAAAATCCCACACCTCCATGCAGGTCTGCAGGGGAACCTCTACATCCTTCCACACCGGCTTCTAGTTTAACCAGCATGAAAAAGCAACACAGAGCTTGAGAAGATTTACCCTCATTTTGAAAAAGTTTTTACTCTGGCTAAAATGCTACCAAACAGTGTCACATGTTACAGAGAAATCTTTTGCGAAGGAAAAGTCAATTGTTGTGGCAACCTTCATTTTTGTCTTATTTTAAGAAATTTCCGCAGCTATTCCAACCTTCTGCAACCGCCACTCTGATCGGCCAACAGCCATCAACATCTAGTCAAGGCCCTCCACCAGCAAAAACATTTCAACTTGCTGAAGATTCAGATGATCCTTAACATTTTTGACAATAAAGTATTTGAAAGTTAACACATGTATTTTTTAACCATAATGCTGTTGCACACTTCATAGAATATCGGACCGTACCGTGTAAATATTACTCTTGTATGCACTGGGAAACAAAAAAGTTCATGTGACTCTGCATTGTGATATTTGATTTATTGTGATGGTCTGGAACCAACTCCATAATATCTCTGAGGTAGGCCTATAAATCATGGGTTGTCCATATAAAGGAATGCCACACACTTGTTAAAAACTAGTGGACTAGATTCACATGCCTCTGCGTGGATGAACAAGCCAAACAAAATTTTGAGTTTAAAAAAATCAAACTGCAGAACAAATAACGTTTGTGTAAATTTTAAAATAACTTATACAAGAGTACACATCATTTGCTGGAAAAGGAATGCTTCATAAGAGCAGAAAAACACACGTGAGAATGACTTCCGTGCCGCTGCTTTATTAACTAAGTGTGTGTAGTGATCTAAATCTTTGTTTTTACTCCCACAATATCTTTACCAGGAGTAGATTCCATCACAAGAAACCTCTTCCTTTGCTCCACCATAAGAAGCAACTTTTTATATGCTCAAGTTTTAATTCTAGTTTTCTGCTATGTCTCTCCCGCATTGGCAGTTACTGCTGCCACTGAAGTCTTGAATCCCTCAAAATCATCTCTGAGGACTAGAATCAACTTTTTCCAAACTCCACTCAGCGTTGTTATTTTGACCTCTTCCCACAAGTCACAAATGTTCTTAATGGCATCTAGAATGGTTGACATACTTTACGCAAGTATCCCAGCTTACTTTGCCCAGATCCATCAAAGGAATCTGTATCTATAGCCACTATAGTCTTGCAAAAGATGTGTTTCTTAAATAATAAGACTTGAAAATTGAAATTACTCATTATCCATGGGCTGCAGAATGTATGTTTTGTTAGCAAGCATGAAGGCAACATTAATCTTTTACATCTCCAGCAGCGCTCTTGGATGACCAGATGCACTGTCAACGAACAGTAATATTTTGAAAGGAATCTTTTTCCTGAGCTGTAGGTCTCAACGGTGGGCTTAAAATATTCAGTAAACCATGCTGTAAACAGATGAGCTGCCTTCCAAGCTTTGTTGTTCTATTTAAAGGACACAAGAAGAGTAGGTTTAACAAAATTCTTAGGACCCTAGGATTTTCATAATGATAAATGAATATTGACTTCAACTGAAAGTCACCAGCTACATTAACCCTTAATAAGAGAGTCCACCTGTCCTTTGAGGCTTTGAAGCCGGGTGTTGACTTCTCTTTAGCTATGAAAGCTGTCTTTCTTCCAAGATAAGGCTGTTCATCTCATAGAGAATCTGTTGTTTAGTGTAGCTGCTGTCATCGATGTTTTCGGCTAAATCTTCTGAAAAACTTACTGCAGCTTCTCCATCAACACTTGCTTTTTACTTGTAAATTTATGTTATAGAGATGGCATTTTTTTAAGCCTCTTGGACCAACCTCTGCTAGCTTCAAGTTTTTCTTCTGCAGCTTCCATGCCTCTCTCAGGCTTCATAGAATGAAAGAGATTAGTCCTTGCTCTGGATTAGTCTTTGGTCCAAGAGAATGTTGTAGGCGGTTTGATTTTCTAACCAGACCATTAAAACTTTTTCCATATCATCAATAAGGCTGTTTCACTTTCTTTTCACTCATGTGTTCACTGGAATAACAATTCTAATTTTCTTCATGAACTTTTCCTTTGCATTCCAACTTGCTATTTGGCACAAAAGGCCCAGCTTTGGGCCTATCTCAACTTTCAGCATGGTTTTTTCACTTAGCTTAACCATTTGTAGCTTTTTGATTTAAAGCGAGCGACGAGACTCGAGACTCTTCCTTCCACTTAAACATTTCTAGGCTGTTGTCGGGTTCTTAATGGGCCTAATTTCAAAACTGTTGTGCCTCATGGAACAGGGGGACCTGAAAAGAGGGATATAGATGGGGGACCAGCAGGTCGATGGGAACGTCAGAACAAACACAACATCTATCAATTAAGTTTGCTATCTCACCTGGACACAGTACATGGCACTCTAAAATAACTGCAACAGGAACATTAAAGATTACTGCTCAGAGATCACCATAGCAAATAGTGAAAAGGTTTTAAATGTGAAAATTACAAAAACGTGACACAGAGACACAATGTGAGCACAGGCTGCTGGATAATTGATACCTGAAGACTTGCTACACCATGCAGGGTTGCCATCAATCTTTTCAATTTGTAAAAAAAAAAACCAGGCAAACAAAAAAAGCAATAATAGCAATGTGCACTAAAGCAATGTGCAATGGAACTAGGAAAACCTGTACTTATTTGATAAAGAGCCAGATTGCTCTTCAATACCAGTTTGTTGATGTAGGTATAGCTACAAGGCACATCCTTTTAGATGTCCTCTTGGACACATGATGAGTATTTCTCTCCAAACAGGCCCAGGAGCAGAACAGCCAGGCTGGAGGGCCCAGTTTCCATAATATTATTCTCTAAAGTAGCTGTACCCATTTACATCTGTGATAGGTGGAGTCACTGTCTCTCAAACACGTCCACATCCTGACCCCCAAAACGTGGGAATGTGTTATGCTACAAGGCAAGGGAGAATTAAGTCTGCAGGTAAAATCAAGTTTGCTTATCAGTTGATCTTAAAATAAGGAGATGGTCATGGATTCTCCAAGTGGGTCCAGTGCGATCATGGGGACCCTTGAATATGGAAGAGGGAAGCAGACAATCAGTTACAAGGTGAGACCATGTGAGAAAGACTTGCTGGCTGTGAAGATGGAGTATTGTGCTATGAACTAAGAAACACAACAGCCTCTAGAAGCTGGAAAAGGCCAGGCAATAGATGATCCCCTGGACCTCCAAAATGAACACGACCCTGTCAACACGTCGATTTTGGCCCATTGAGACCCATTTCAGAGCTCTGACTTCCAGAACTGTAAAACATTCTGCATTGTTTTAAACCACGAGGTTCATGGTAAGTTGTCAAAACAGCCATAGGAAACTCACACACTCCTGTTCTCAATGTTTCTTTCCCATATCTTTACAAACACTAAGTCGTATCCAACTTACCAATATTTTTGCATGTAATGGATGAGAAATACTTCACTGCTGTTTTACTTTGTATTTCTCTGGCAGCTAAAGAGGTTGTACTGTTTTGTTTGGTTTTCTTTCTTTCTTTTTTTTTTTTTGGTCTGAGTCTCACTCGGTCACCCAGGTTGGAGTGCAGTGGCATGCTCAAGAACACCGCAGCCTCAACCTGCTGGGCCCAGCAATCCAAGTAGTTGGAACTCTAGGCACACACCACCACACCCAATTAAATTTTTGATTGACTGTAGAGACCAGGTCTGGCCAAGTTGCCCAGGCTGGTCTCGAACCCCTGGACTCGGGCAGTCCTCTCGCCTCTGCCTCCCAAAGTATTGGGAACACTGGCGTGAGCCACCATGCCTGGCCCTGTGCTGTTTTCTGTGATAATAATTACGATGTCTATTTCTGCAATTTACAAGCTTCATCCATTTTCTGTTGGGTAGTTTGTCTTTATTTTATTGATTTATAGAATTCCTTAACATATTCTGGACACTGGTCTTCTGGAAATTATATAATTACATTCCTAGGGTTGCTATAAAAAAACTACTAAAAACTCAATGTCTTAAAACAAGAAGAAACTTATTCTCAGGGTTCTGGAAGCTAGAATTTCTAAGCCAAGGTGTCAGCAGGATTGTGCCTTTAGGAGAAGATTCTTCTTTGCCTCTTCCATCTTCTGGAAGCCTTCGGTGTTTCTTGGCTTGTGATGGCATCACTCTAATCTCTGTCTCCAACTTCTCAGGGTCACCTTACCTCTGTGTGTGGTTCTTTGTGTGCTTTTAGATGGTGTTCTCCCAGTGAGTCTGTGCCTGCATCCAAATGTCTCTCTTTTTATAAAGACACAGGTCATATTGGATTAGAGACCCTCCCTATTCTAACATGGCCTCACCTTAACTAATTACATCTGCAATGACCCTATTTCCAAATAAGGTCACATTCTCAACTACTAGACTTCAGAACTTTCACTTATCTTTTCTGGAGGAAGCATAATTCAATACATAATGGTTGTAAATATCTTCTAATACATTCTGGCTTACCTTAAATTTGTTTATGAAATATTTTGTCAAGCAGAAATATTCAGTTTTAATGCAGTCATATTTTTCAATGTCCTTTCACTGTCAGGGCTTTTTTTTAACTCTTGTTTTTAAAAGCCTTCCCGATCTAGATATCATATGAGAATATGATAATGTATAATTTGTCATTAGCCATTAGAACAATAATCAGTGGTCACAAACATTCTTCACACATTCCCACTCAAAAAAATAAAATGACAAAGGACTAGACAATTTCAGAGTTTAACTTCTATAATTCATCACATATTAGGAGCAGGTAACCATTGTAGAAAATCGAAATGGAAAGAAAGCCCTCCAACTTATTTATGAGTTTAGAGTAACCTTGAAACCCAAATTTACAAACAACATTCGAAAGGAGGAAAATTGAACTGTCTTGTTTATTAATACAAATTCAGAAATCCTAAGTATAGTAGCAGCAAATAAATATTATGATATATCAAAAAGACATGGCTTGGAAAGTAAGATTTATTTCATAAATACAAGGTTGATTTAATTTTATCAAATCTTTAATGTTATTCACCTCATAAAAAAATTACAGAAGAAAAACCATAAGTATCTATATATATAAAATCATCTCGCAGAAGAAAATCAAATTCAATAAAATTCTACAGCCCTTAAAATGAAAAAAATTACAAACTCATAATAAATTAAGAACAGCCCTAATGGCCTGTTGAATGTCAAATTGTCTACCAGAATCCTACACCGGAGTTAATACTTAAGTGTGGGACGTTATTCTGCACTCATGTCTTCGTGTTGCCTTTATTGAGAATGCCTTATTTGTAGTTTGTATTCAATAGTCTAAGAGAAATTAAGGAGCTTGTTTGGTTTCTTCAGCAATAAAATAGGAATAACAGTAATTTCTTTCTCGCAGGGCTGCTGCAAGGTTGCATGAGTAGGGTCTGCATTACAGCTGGCGGGTTTTACTGCTGGGTCCTGGTGTGCAGAATATGACACCAGCCACTGGACAGGTGCTCAGTACAAGGGTGTTACTGGAGATGTCAGTTTCCTCTGTCGACAGTGAGGCTGGTGGGATTGATTTGCTTATCACGTGCTGATGGACCTCTGAGCCAGACAATGTACTTTGTATATTGGGTCACTGTAGTTTTTCATAAGATTGCTTGCTGCTACTACTAATAGTTATATAATAGATTCATACCATATTGTTCTGAAAATACCAATGTAATCAGAGAGATAAAAGACAAAAATCAGAATGGAAGAGACAAAGTTATTGCTACTTGCCGGTAATAATCATATACTGTACCTGAATGACTGAGAAAAGTAACTGTTAAAAACCAGTAAGAAAACTTGGTACCAGTGACTAGGAACAATGTGATATCTAAAGTCAATAGGTTTCTTATACAGCATATAAAAATTCACCGGTTAGGAAATAAAATGATATAAAAAATAATACTCTTTAATAGTAGAAAGAAAGTTAGCAACAATGAAAGAAAATTTAAATTTCTACTGGGAGACACACAAAAAAAGGCTTGGATGCATTTAAACACACATTTTGTACTTGTCTAGAAAGATTCAATATTGTAAAGATGTCAGTTCTCTCCAACTTCCTCTATAAATATACTGCAGTCTCAATCAAAACACCAATTAGGTTTCTGAGGGAAAGGTGATGAACTGCTTTAAAATTCATGGAAAAGAAATTCAAAGTGAAGGAAAATCCAGAAAATTCCTCAAAAAATTAACCACCACAGAGTTGCCTTGGCAGATATTGATATGCATTAAAAAACTGCAGAAACTGAAGTAGTCAGGTACTGACCCAGAAATAGGCAGTGAAATTAACAGGAGAGATACTAAAAGCCCAAAAATAAACAAACTACATCTGGCAATTTTAAATATGATAAAGCTGGCATTTTTAAATCCATAAGGAAAAGATAAAAGGTCAGACATTTGGAATTCTCTCCTTTTTTCACCAAAATTATGTCCAGGTAAATCAAATATTTAAATGTAAAAATGAAAGTATAAAACTATTAGAAGAAAAAAATTGACAGAATTTTATTTTTAATATTATCTTGAAGTGGGCAAGAACTAGCAGGAAAACACAAAATCTAGAAGCAGAAAGGATAAGTTTGATTAATTTAGCCACATATTTTCTGACCTGAAATTTGCAATATTGTATTATAAACAAAATAAAAGATAAAAAATCTGAAGGAAAGATATTTAATATAAAAATTTTGTAATGTAGGCGGTAAAGAGCTATACAAATATTTTTAAAATGAAGATAATCCATTAAAATGGATATTGGTTATAAATAGAAAAGTAAACAAACCTAGCAAATAAAATCTAAGACTTTCAACATAATGTTTAATTAAAGATATGCAAATGAGCCGTGTTATCAAAGCAATTGTTACCTATAAGCACTCTCAAATGGGCAAGGCTGATAGGATTATAAAGATTATAAAAATAGGATTATTCTCTAATGAAATTAACTCATCAGTTCCACTTCAAGGAAATTATTCTACAGATAAAGTTCACAAAGACGTATATTGCATATGGATGTTCACAGCAGCATTGTTTAAAATGGCAAAAAATCAGGAAAATTACTTACTGTTGAGTGCATTGTGGTTAATGTGTACATTCTCTTCTATGCCGTTATAAAAGAGGGAAAGCTATACTAGCTGAACTCAAAGATTCCCAGGTTATGATGTTAGAGAAAAATTCAAGTTTCAAATGATATTATGATTTGATCACATGCCTTTATCTCTCCACAAAGGCCAAACAAAATCGCTCCATGTCTGTATGTTTTATGTATGCGTGTGTGTGTGTATCTAAGAAAATAAAATTTCTGGAAGTTTACACAAGAAGCAAAAGTATTAATTAGCTGTGCGTAGTAGCTCATTTCTATAGTTCCAACTACTTGGAAGACTGAGGCAGAAGGATTGCCTGAGCCCAGCAGGTCGAGCTTGTGGTGGCCATGAGCATGCCACTGCACTCCAGCCTGTGTGACAGAGTGAGACTCTCACTCAAAAAAAAAAAAAAAAAAAGAAGAAGCAAAACTATTAATAGTGATTAAATTTGCAGAGCAAGACTGGAGATATCAAGACAGAAGAAATTTCTATTTGAAAGTTTGGGGAGGGTTCGGGTTAACTTTTTAACCAAGATCATGTATTCCCTTTATAATATAAGTTAGTAATAAAGCAATTCTAAGACCAGGACACTTCGAATATAAAAAGATAGATTTATTAAAGCCTTGAAAAAATTATCTTGAGGATGCCATTTCTCTAATTAAAAGCATACTTTTGTTCCTGGCCTTTTAGTGCTTCCTGTTCAGCTCTGATTCTTATTTTCAAATGTCTATCTTGATCTATCTGTGCCTTGAAGTGGACATTCTGCATGCTTCCTTCTAAGAACCCTGCCATAGATTATATTCCATTTCCTGATCCTCTCATGATAGAGACTCTGTCCACAGAAGGCAAACAGCCAGGCAAAGAGGGCTCAGCCAGGATACTCAGCTGCGGAATATCTTCTCCATGCCTTTGGGTGCTTATCAGCATTTCCAGATATGAAGCGCTTCTGGGAAATGTCTGATCTCACCTTACCATTCCTGCCTTCGGTTTATTGACATTAACCCACAATTGATGTTGGCTTACCCCAAACTCAGACTAATATGTGTTGAGAGAGACAGAGAGACAGAGAGAGAGAGAGAAAGAGAGAGAAAAATATGCTCTTTCAATGAATTCATCCCGAAACTCCAGAATTAGAAAATCTAAAAAGAAGACTATTTTTGCTTATATATAATTTTTGTGTTTTATGGTTTAGCATTGTTTTATCTTGAATTCCATATTCTTATATTTTCAAGATTGAGCACTGAAGGTTTTAATTCGGACCTGGCCACAAAGTAGAAGAGGTGGTTATCTGTGAAGACTATTTGGTCATGGATGTTTCTGTTTGCTACAAAGTCTTTTTAAAAAGAACACTCCAAAATTATATTTTCAGTTTGATTCTTCTGAAAGTGATGCTGCAGCTTCTTCTGCAGTAGTTTACCCTGTTTGATCTGCTAGGCCCCTACCTGGGTAATAAGCTGACCAACAGCCCGGTGCTCACTTATCCAGTAGTCGTAGATTAAGCTCAAGTAACAGCACAATGATAGACAAATAAAGCCCACTCTCCAGAAAATAAAATGCTTGGTTTATTTATGACTACAGTTTTTTTTTTTTCCCTTAAGAAAGCAAGAGTTTTTGCACATCTTTATTAGAGTAAAAGCAAATATAGACATGACTGTGTTTGGAATATGCACAGACAGTTTCGTTTTTAATTTCATTATCAAAATTAAGGGAGTTGGGTTCTCCAGCATTATTTCTACCTAAACCAAAAGGATTGTGCCGTTGCCAAAAAAGTGCCATTTCCCTGCAATGAGTTATTCGAAAGCAGCTCAGAAACTGCTTTTTTTTCCTCTTCACAACTATTGCCAGGATTTTATGGTTTTTCCCATTTAGTAAGACAGGAACTAGAGTAAGAAAGATCAAGCATTCTAAATTTTAGCATAAATGTCAAGGTGAAAAGAATGGCAAACCCTAAAAAACTCCCTAAGAAAGCCTGGGAAAGCGTCTATTTTATTTCAGTGACAACCTATACTTCCAACCCAAGTTTCAAACCGTAAATGGTTGATGTCATCTTAAAGACAGATTCACTTAAACACATTGCCAGAGAATAAACTGTTCAAAACATTTAATTGAGCCTCTAAACCTGAACAGCCCTTCTAAAGTCTCGGTTTAAGCAGAGTGCTGTGTTGCCCTGCCAAGGACAGACACACAGTAAAAGCCATTTTTAATTGATTCTTCATTCTTTTTTATTACTATTCCAGAGACTTCAAGAAGAGCAAGAAATCAGGTGATGTGTGAAAGAGAAGAGAAAGAGCTGAGAAGAAGCAATTAGATAATCATAGTCTGCCTGTGCCTTCCTGTTGGAAAGTGATGAATTCAGTTAATTTTAAAAAAATATTTCCTGAAATCTAAATGTTTGGCATTTTAGAGTGAAATAGGTACTTACGTGACTTGTGGGGTTTCCTTCAAGTACTGGAAGTGTGTTGACACGACAGCAATGTAAAATACAAGAACATACACTGGGGATGTGCAGTGCTCTGGACTCTGAAAAATATGTATGAATTAATAGAATGTGTCTCATGTATGCTAACAACTGAAGACAGCTTCTATTTTATTGTGTTATTTTATATTTTGAATTAAATATCTATACACATACACTTATAATGCTGTATATGATTAAATAAAGAATGAAGTAAACAAATATTACTACACATAAATAAGGAAGAAAGTAATTAAACGTATCAGTAAAATTCAATTCAGAAAAAATATCAAAATTTAAAATAGGTTTTTATTTTGTTACCCTACTTTTATAAGTTTTAATGTTTTTGGTTCTTTTGGAAGTTGCCACTATAACTTTAAATAATGTCATTAAACTCTTTTTTCCATATTTGCCCATTTTGTATAGTGTCTGCTGACTCCACTTGATATAAAATTAGGAATTGAACTTATTTTCATTACTTCTACCTTCTCTTCCTTTCTACCTTCCATTGGTTCTCCTAGAGAATACATTTATAACTTTAATAATATAATCTAAATCCTAAATGCTTAGCTTTAGATTATATTATTGAACTCTTATCATTGAGAAAATCAGAACGTTAAAGTTAAATCACTTTTTTCCATTTCTACGTATCTCAACTTCTTAAATTGTTAAATTATTTTGTACATGCTATCAATATTTTCAATAATTATATTCTTTCCTGTAACTATAATTCTCTTTTATGATTATCTATAATTATATTTTTCAAATTTTAGTATGCATATATAATAATTTAAGAAACTTGTTAAAAGATACTGAAACCAATTTTCTGTCAGCCATATTAAAGTACTTGGTACCAAACTAGCCCTGCAGCCATAAACAGCCATACTGCTGAAGAGAATACTCAAGTCAACTGTTTACAAGCATTCAATAACTGGCAACATCAGACATCCCTGAAAGAGGGGAATTCATAAAGTGATCTCCACAACTGCCCTGGCTTCCTGCCAAGAGACAGTTACCCAGCCATGATGTAAAACACAGCCATCTCAATGAGTTTAGAGGGTAGTCTTCAAAGTTCAGAGCTACTACAGTATTATTTCAAATCTATGGGTTTTGGAATGGCATCAGATAAGAGTTAGATGTGCAAAGGGGAAGCCCAGAATCCACATAGCGGACTCCTGCAAGCCTGTAGCTAAGGACGGGGCTAGGCGTTTGCAAGATGAGACTGTGTGAGGCTTATAGTAAGCAAGTGAAATAGGATGTAATGTAGTATAAAGACATTAGAGCTCAATCAGTGACAGAAGACTATCAGCCTGGGGATGCTTAAGTTTTAACCTTGCCAGAGTGGCAAGATCCCATGAACACATTTTTAACACAGTGGACATACGGCAGAGATATCACAAAAGTTCTCAACTTATGAGGAAAGATTTCATCCTAGGGTAAGAGCCATTCTGGATCACCCTAACAAAGTACAAAACTAAACTCAGGTATTATCTGCAGAAAGAGTGTTTGGATGTTGAATTCTAACAAATTAGACTGACTTAGAAAGCACCTTAAGCTCCTGCACAAAAAAAAGCATAAAACTTAAGCACAAGTCAACATGATCAGCCAATAATTGAAGTGAAGTGCCTACTAGAGCAAGGGTCACTTCTCTTCAGAGATATATAACAGATCCTAGAGTTGCTACAAAAAATAATTTACAATGTCCAATTTCAATCAAGACTCAGTAAATGTATTTTTTTTAAAAAACAGGAAAATTTAAATCCAGGCAATGGCTACTAAACGTGAGATGGCCTAGATCCTGATTTTAGGAAACAAAGTCTTCCTTTTTCTTGAGTTGTAGTCTCATTCTGTCACCCAGGCTGGAGGGCAGTGGCATATTCATGGCCACCCCAGCGTCGACATGCTGGGGAGCCTTCCACCTCAGCCTTCCAAGTAGCCGGAATTACAGGTGTGTGTTACCAAGCCTGGCTAATTTTTGATTTATTGTAGAGACGAGGTCTTGCCAAGTTGTCTGAGCTGGTATCGAACCCATGGATTCAAGGAATTCACTGGCCTCAGCCGCCCAAAGTGCTGGGATTACGGGCTGAGTCATCAAGCCTGGACAGGAGAAAAAGTCTTTAAAGTAGCTAGTATAGATATGCTCAACAAATCAAACTAAAAAGTAGTGAAATAATTAAAGAAAAATGTGGTCTGCATGAGTGAGCAAATAGGAAATACAATAAAATCAATGGAAACTATAAATACAATCAAATAGAAATTCTATTTGAAAAGTAAATAACTGAAATTAAAACTTCATTGGCTGAACCTAACAGCAGATTGAAGATAGCAGAGAAAAGAGTCAGAGACTGTATAGTCAAGTCAGTAGAAATTACACAGTCAGAAGTAGAAAACACACACACACACACACACACACACACACACACACAAACACAAACACACACACAGCCTTAGAGATCTCTGGGACAATATCAGATGGTCTTGGAATCTTAGAAAGAGAAGAGAGTGAAGCAGGGGCAAAAAAAAAGTTTATTTGAAGAAATAAAAACTAGATGTATCAGAAATGTAATGAAAAAATATTGATTTACAGATATAAGAAAGTTTGGTGACCCTCAAGCAATGTAAGTACAGAAAGAACTACACCAAGAGAAATTATAATCATACTGCTGAAAACAAAAGACAAAAGCAAGTATTCAAAGCAATCAGAGGTTAAAAGAAAAAAAGATGATAGGTTATATACAAAAGAACGAGAATAAGAAATACTACTTATTTCTCATAAGAAACAGTGGAAGCTGAAAAACAATGCAATATGATGGTTTAAGGGACCGAGAGAAAAACACAGTGAATGTCTATCTCTACCAATTGAAAATATCCTTTAAAAAGAAAAATAGAGGCCGGGCTCGGTGGCTCAGCCTGTAATCCCAGCACTTTGGGAGGCCGAGGTGAGTGGATTGCCTGAGCCTGCGGGTTCGAGACCCGCCTGGGTAGGTGAGACCTCATCTCTACAATAAATCAAAAAATTAGCTGGGAGTGGTAGCGCGCGCCTGTAATTCCAGCTCCTTGGAAGGCTGAGGCGGAAGGATCGCCGGAGCCCAGCAGGTTGAGGCTGTGGTGGCCGGGAGCAGCCACTGCACTCCAGTCTGGGCCACAGAGTGAGACTCTGACTCAAAAAAAAAAAAAGAAAAGAAAAAGAAAAATAGAGATGTTTTCAGAGAAACAAAACCTAAGAAAGTGCACTAAAAGTAATCTGTCCTATAATAGATGATAAATTATATTATTTAGACCAAAATAAACCAGATGGAATGTTGGATTTAAAAGAAGGAAACAAGAAGACATGGCAAATAGGAGGGTAAATATTTTTTTGTTGTTGTTTTTTGGTTTTTTTGAGTTGGAGTGTCACCCTGTCGCCCAGACTGGAGTGCAGGGACCGCTCCCAGCCACCGCAGCCTCGACCTGCTGGGCTCCTGCGATCCTTCCGCCTCAGCCTTCCAAGTAGCCGGAATTACAGGCATGCGCTACCACGCCCGGCTGATTTTTTGATTTATTGTAGAGATGACGTCTCGCTGCCCAGGCGGGTCTCGAACCTGCAGGCTCAGACAATCCACTCACCTCAGCCTCCCAGAGGTGCGGGATTACAGGCTGAGCCACCGAGCCCGGCTAATATTTTTAAATTATGCCTTTTTTACTTGTTGCAACTTAAGAGAAAAAAACGTATAGACAAAATTTTTTTTAAAATGATAGTGTGGGGTTTATGATGTATATATAAGTAAAAGATATGACAGCAATTCACAAAGTATGAGGGTAAAATAGAATCATACTATTTTGTGGTTATTAAAATTTTAAACTGTAACTTATGAAAGTGAAGTGGGAAATGTCAAGTGTCTGATAGAAAGAAGTGTAAAGTAAAATATGTGAAATATCAGATGCTAAGGATAAAGTGTGACTTGATAAAGCAGAATACTTTAAACATAAACTCTAAATAGACTCTGATAGTTAAGCATGCATATTGTTAGCAATACTAAATAGTAATCAAAGCAATATAGCCAATAAAAAAATAGAATAAGAAAATTATTTGATTAATACAAAAGGAGGCATAAAAGGAGCAAGAGAACAAAAAATAGAAAAAAAAAGGATGATTGACTTAAACCCAAGCCCATTAATCATTACAATAAAATTAAGTAAGTTAAACGCCCCTAATTAAAAGGCAGAGATTGTCAGACTGGCTATAAAAGAATGATCAAATTACACAGTCTTTACAAGATCTCTTTTAAGTATAAAGATACAGATCAGCTGAAAGAAGAAGGAAGGAAAAAATACTCCATGGTAAGTATAAGCATAAGGCAGCCAGTGTTACTATGTGAAAATCAAAGTAAATGTCAAGGCAAAGAGTAAAATAAATTTTTTTAAAAAGACATCTCATTCTTCATCTGGAAGACACAAAAATCCTGACTAGTTTGCGCCCAATAACAAAATATCAAAATAAATGAATAAAACTGACAGGACTGAAGGGAAAAAACAGAAAAATCTCACTCATAATCAGAGATCATATGTCAGTAAGTTCCTATTACCCAAAGAAAATGAAGCACTAAAGTCGTGAGTTATCTCCAACTACTTTTATTTTTAAGAGATCATTTTATGTATTTTCTCTAATGCCAACATTCCTGTAGCTCATTTTGCTGGAGTATTGTCTCAAGAAATATCTTCAGAGGGGACCATGGAACTTGTAATGAAGGAGGACTTGAGGCATGGACACAGTTGACAGATTTCTTCATAAAATAAATGCCTAGACACCAAAGTTACTACCTCATATCAGTCATGTCACTTGAAGGAGCTATTGTTTCAGCAGGTTGGATAAAATTAAAATCTAAATTTGTTTAGAGCAGCGTGATTTTTTCTCTAAGCCTTGCTTGTTTTCAGCTGGAAGTCTTTAATAGGAGTCAGGTGAGACGTTCACATGGTAAACCAAGCACCCTGAATTCTTTCCTTGATGTAATGATAGGTCACTTCTTGAAGCAGCCCTAAACAGCAGTCTTTCCTTCCAAGGCAGCATGTGTTCCTTCCAAACCAAAACCCAGCAGTTGGTGACGGGGACCTTCTGTAAAGTTCTTTTGTCTGAAATGAGAGTGGCCATAAAAATTAAAATATGGTCTCTCGCTTTCCAGACTCACATTTAATTCCTTATCTTCCATTGCTTCTCTTGTTGTTTTTAACGGGTGACCTGTCCCCAAGAATGTGGGCAACCTTATTTATCACTGCACTAGAGGGACCCAAAACGACCTAGAATTTATTTATCAACAATTGTGTGTTTATTCTTACATGTTTAAAATGTCAATCATTTTCAGAGCACTCTCTGTTTGATGTAACACACCTATGGACATGCTTTTTCCATCGCTCAAAACAGTTTTTTGAACTCATCAATTTTGATGGCTTTTAGTGCTTCTGACATTTTTTGTTTCAACTCTTCCACGTTGGCAAAATGTTTCCCTTTGAGGACTTTTTTCATCTGGGGAAACAACAACAAAAAAAGTCATTCGGGGATAAGATCTGGTGAAAAAGGAGGGTCTGACACAGGGATCAAAAAACTGGTGCACACTCAGCGCAGTGTGGGCAGCTTTACTAGTAAAGCACCTATCGTGAAATAGGCAAACGTGTTGAAAGAATCTGAAAAAAACAATCACTGAAGCCTAATACAGTCTTTTTGGTTTATTTATTTTTTTGAGCTGAAGTCTCACCCTGTTGCCCAGGCTGGAATGCCATGGCACACTCTTGGCCACTGCAGCCTCGACCTGCTGGGCTCAGGGGATCCTTCCACCTCAGCCTTCCAAGTAGCTGGCACTGTAGGCATGTGCCACCACGCCCAGGTAATTTTTTGGTTTATGGTGGAGATGAGATCTCGTCAAGTTGCCCAGGCAGCTCTCAAACCCGCAGGCTCAGGCAATCCTCTCATCTCGGCCTCCCAAAGTGCTGGGATTATAGGCATGAGCCATCGTGCCCAGCCTCTAATACAGCCTTTCACAGCAATGCTGGCTGGTACACTGATGCCCATGGATTCCTAGAACACTTACCTAGCAGAGTAAGCCTGTACTAAAAGGAGTTTGCTCTCTAAGAAAATAAAAAGATAATTCTGGTTAGGGGGGTCTCCCCTCATATCCTGCACTATGAAGGAGTGCAACACAGGCGACCCAGACATTTTCATCTCCATATCTGCTTCAGCCTCTAAATTTTTCAGTGCAACACACCATTTCATCAATGGAAAACTGATCACTCCCCCCGCCCTCACCAAAGTCTTCTTACTCTATGTTGGTTTGACACAACCTTTACCTCTGTTTATTAATTCCCTCCAAACTTTCTGGGATATACTAGTATTTATAGAAAGAACTATATAAAAACCTTTAAAAGTGTTTCAACTTTTTTTCAGCAATTAAACACGTCTTAGTTAGTTTATGTTATCATTTTATGGCATCAATTTTATCATACTTTGTCATAAAATCCCCTTGGCTGTCTGCATTTAAAGGTGCAAAGCAAATATAATAAAGGTTGACTTCCTAGGAACTTAAAAGGCAAAACAATTTTTGAATCATACTAGGAGGAGACACACAGAGAAAGGTGCTGATTGAATCCACTTTCGGCTGAAAATTTCTAAGCATTATATTAATGACCTTGAAGACTGTCCAGCAGAAACATCTTGTGGATATGAATTTCTTCAAAGGTTGAAATATAAGTTAGAACTCTCCAGAGGATCCTGTGATATCAAATAAAAAGCTTAATCAATTTAGAGAAGCAAAAAGGTGGACATGCTTTAAAGCACCAGAAATTGATACTCAGAAATCTACAATTATTGGAACTGAAAGTAACTAACTTGCAGTCTGATAAGATTTCGTTCTACTAGTGTCTCTTCTACTTGAGCAGACGTGAAAGGCAAAACAAATTTCAGTTGATTTGAAATCAACAGGACTTTGTAAATGTGTCAGAATTTCCCTGCTATAAAAATGTCATCTTAGCTGGCCAAAGGTTAAGTCCTTTATCCTGATAAATATATTGGCACAGAGATTCTTTCCGTTATCACCCACTATTAACCCCTGAAATGTGACCTTAAAGCTTAAGCCTAAGCAGAATTTATCTGGTGTTGGATCTATGATCTGGCAGTTTATCTAAGGGCAGGCAACAGGCAAGGGGATATACATAAAATGTAAGTATATAATGCAAGATTGTCTAGAACTGATGGGATTGATTGGATATTCTCAGACATAACAAGGGAACTTCCAGATTAATGAATACTACCATATGTTTATATATTCTTCATTTTCATTGTTTTATTTAGAGGGTATCACTAACATGCACCCACCATGACCTAAGCTTCCTCTACACATCAGGTAAGTAACTAGGGTGTCTGCTGGTTATTTTTCCCTTAGAACTCAATGACAGGGCTAATAAGAATACAGAAAACTATTCTTGACAAGCAGGAGGGAAGAAAGTAGATCAATGGACTCCTGATAATCTTGAAAGTTTAGAAAATCACTTGAGAATTATCTACTCTGCCTTGTGATGACACGCCAGGCTTTGTCCCTTCCAGGTGAAGCTCCAAATTGAAATACTGGATTTGAACCGATTTCAAATGCTTAGCTGGAGCATGGTGTCAGTTACCTTTCTTTTGTTCTCTCCAAAGCATTGTGAACACATTCTGCCCAGAGAGACTTGCTGATTTGTTTCTGATTGAGTGCAGCCTAGAGGAGACTCCTGCAGATCTCAGATGGGACCAGAATTCCAGGGATAGGATTTGGAAATGCAGCCCATCCTCCGAAGAGGAAGACATATTCAATAAACTATCACTGTGCTTGGGAGATAAAAGCAGCCTCCTAGCAACCCCTTGTAGTCAAGGCCAGGGTGGGGGAAGATCATTCTTCAAGGAGAAGCTCAATCATACCCTCCTCAAGGTTAGAATATGCCCTGGTTGCGGTGGCATCACCTGAAGTCACAGCATTCCTTTGGTATCAACTCAGGTAAATGGCTCAATGAGGACAAAAATCGGAAGAGAAAGAAGTGTGAAGTACTATTTTTCTACTATTTTCTACTATTTTTCTACTATTAGGGCATGCATCATTTACAAGTTATCACTATCAGTTGCCAAAAATGAAAACCTCTAATCCCATCTAAATACTTCAGTGACTTTAATCAATTGTCGATGTCTGCTATATTTTACACAACATATATCATTTTTATCTACTGTGTTCATGTTATTATTTTTTTTAATGTTGGCATATTTTTTAATTGTCCTAACAATTTGTCTGTCTCAATCAGGAATACCAAAAGCACAGCTGAAGAAATATAAACAAAGTTTGAAGAAAAATAGTTCAAGTGGCTTTTTGAAAGTAGCTAGTGATACAAAGAGCCTAAAACAGTAATGATGAGGATAAAATTTTTTATTAGGTTTTTTCGGATTCACAACTTCAGAAACTAAAAATTTTAACTTATCACCTAAGAAAGACTGGTCTTATCTTTTTGGAGATTAAAGCTATAAGAGATACCTGATTTAGCCAAGACATAGATGCATTGCCAAGACATGCATTTGCTGACTCTGTTTCATATCATGCAAAGATTTGAAGAAATGTGTTATAGAAATGATTCATATTGTTTGAATGAGGACATATTTGAGGAAAAAAAAATTAAGCTGTAAAGAGAGCCATTCGCTTCCATGAAGCAAAGCTCCGTTTGGTTCACCCACTGATCTTCTGCAGAAGTGAAAATCGTCACTGCGTGGAGATGCTTTTGTTCCTGGTGGTTTCTCAACCATTCCTCCTTTTCAGCTCAACCAATGGCCAATTTGTCCACAGGATGCTTTATTAATAAACACTGGTATTTTCATGCTTGGGTTCCCTTTTTTTGCTATGGACTCAGAAAGAACTGACTGGCACTTGCCTAGCTCCCCAGCTGTCTAGGGAGAGCTGACAGCTTTTGAGCTCTGTGCACAGTCCTCAAACTCTCTGTGGTGAAGGAACTTTTGTAGAGTACGATATATGTGAATTACTAGAAACGACTTTTTGAAAATAAAATATACAAAAGTAGATTCCCTTTTTAAAGTTAACAGACATAAGACCACTCAGAATTGCAAAGTTTCCTAAATTCTGCTTCTCACCTTCTGCATTCACTTCTTTGTGAGACAGAAACAGGCTCCCACTCCCACCCCGTGCCACCCCCACCGGACCCTCTATTCTGGGACCCTGTTCTGGAGAGCTGTACTCCCTTCAGTCAAGGTGGCAGCCAATAGTTTTCCTGTGTTTCAGAACCACATGGAAGACAATCCTTATCCTTGCTTTATTTAGAGGGCTAAAGCCATTGGGGGAAATAACCAAAAACAGACAATCTTTGAGGAAAAAGGGGGCAGCGATCTTTTTAAAGCAGATGCATAAGAGAGGCCTCATTCTAAACTGGCTTTTCCAGGGCTGCAAGGAGGAGAACCGTGTCTGGAATTTTTCACAAATGTGGAAGACAAGGGGGAGATGGTCTGTCTCATGTGCCAACGAGATGAAAAGCCCCCAAAGAGGGAGGGGAATGAACAGGGCAGAAAGGGAGAGGCTCTGCATGCCAGAAGGACCTCCACAAAGGACGTAGCTGCTGCCTGTTAGGTCAGTCAAGCCCAGGAGAAGGGGAAAATGCCCCACATTTAAGAGAGTGTGGGTTCCGAGGAGGATAAACCATGGCGAGGACCTAAGACTGGCCAGCTGAATGAGGGTCCAGCTTTGCCTGGACCTTTCTAATACAATGCATGAATGAAGGGGCAACCACAATCAGACCCTATGATCCATCAATATTCATGGATGGGATTTAGACAAGATTTAATATTTAGCTTTAGAAAAACATTGATGTAATGATACTCGTGCTGCAAGTTTTAGAATATTTCATGCTAACACATTCACTTTGAGCCACCAAAGAGAAGCCATTTCCATCGGCTACACCCTGTCAAAGATGTTAGATAATTAAATGAATGATGGCTATCTACATATCTTTGACATACTGGTGTTTAAAGAATATCTGCCCAATGATTGAACTGCTTCTGTGCATTTAATGTTCACATGTTCAAAGGAATAGAAAAATGGGAGAAAATTTGTCCTTGTCCTTGGTCCAAAATAAGAGAGCAAGAAAGCAAATAAGAAAGTCTCTAAAGACTAGAGTCTTTGAGGGTTTCTAGGAGATGTGGTCCAGGCATCTGGGGAGGGGGTAGAGAGTGCCACTACTCCATCCTGATCCTTCCACCATGCCTGGGCTAGGTCAGCCTCCAGGGTCTTGCAAACTTGAGATAAAGGTGGCCCCTAGGATACCACAAAGGTCCTGGAGGTATCCACAGGGTGATGCGGTCTGCTGATGCAGAATCCTGGAGACTCTAATCCCATTGTAGGGCATGGCTGCATGTTCCTAATGAGAGAAGATGTGGCTGCTAGCTGGGCATTATTATTCTTTTCTGACTTTAGCCTGTCCAGTGAAAAAAGGAAGTCTCTGGGAATGGTGAGGGTGAGGGAAATAATTCCTGAGTGAAAGCTTCCAGTTGCTCCAAGATTTGGTTCTTTAATCAAATGAAGTTGAACTATAGTAAATCTAAGACGTTCTCATTATTGTTTATTGGAGTCCAGAATATTTTTATGGGGTCCATTCTACATAGGAACCCATACAGAAAACAGTTACCAGGTATATGAAAAGATTGCATATTTCAAAATAAGTGGACCAATCTGAAAAATCAGAATAAGAATTTACATAGGAAACTCAAGTAATAGCAGAGAAGTTTCCAGAGTGCCTTAGTTTTCCATTGCTGTGTAAAAAATTATGACTTAAAGTAACCGTCTGGGAGCCGTGGCTCATGTCTGTAGTCCCAGCTAATTAGAGGAGGCTGAAATGGATCACTTGAGCACAAGAGTTTGAGACTTCAGTGAATTATGATCATGCCACTGCACTCCAGCCTGAGCAACAGAGCAAAACTCTGTAAAACAACAACAAAACAAACAAACAAACAAAAACACCTTTCTAACTCAGTTTCTGTGGGTCAGGGTCTGAGCACAACCGGGTCCTCTGTAGAGTGTCCAACAAGGCTACCAACAAGGTGTTGTCCAGGATGTGTTCTTACTCAGAGGTTCAACTGGTAGAGAATCTGCTCCCAAACTCATTCAGGTTATTGGCAGAAATCATTTCCTTGTGACTGAATCAAAGACTTCGTTTTCTTGCCGGTTTTTGGCCCTAGGCTGCCCTCAGGTTCCAGAGGCTACCCACACTCCCCTGGTGTGCAGCCTTGTTGTACTAGGCTGTTCACACATGGCTGTCTGCCTCTGCAGGGCCGGGAGCGAGCGTCTCTCCAGTTGCATGCTAACAAAGCAAATATGTGGGTGCACACTCAGTCAAGGGGATGCCACTCCTTTGCCTATGATGTGACCTAACCATGGATGTAGCATCTTGTCTCTTTCCCCATATTCTGTGGATTAAAAGCAAGTCAAGGTTTCCATTCTCACGCAAGAGAAGGGGATGGACATGGGGTCACCCTAGGGTCTGTCCACCACTGAGGGTTTCTGATTTCTTCCTCAATGCTGCAGACATTCATCCATGAAACGGAATTTAAAAGGACGGCTGCGGTGCATGTTGTTTTGCAGTAAAGGAACTACCAAAGAGCATATTGGAAAATCCAGAAACCAGTCTACAATGTTGCCTTTATGTCCATTTTTTTTCAGATTTTAAAGTTGATGAATAAGGAGATAAATGTCAGAAAAGAAAAGTTAATGCACAAGGAAGATGTTTCAGAAAATTCAACATACCTATAATAGGAATTCCATAAACATAGGAAGAGTGTTTCTTCTCCCTAAATGTAAGTTTTTACAGAGAATGAGATCCCCAGCCCCCAAAGAATAATAATAGTCATAATAATACATAATACACATAGACATACTAGTTTGAAAATTTTAAATCCTCCAGTCATCTAGACTGGGAAAATATAGAAAATGACTCATACTACTGCCATGGCTACTAATAAATAAATCAACTTGTCCTCAAATATACTAAATGCTAGAACATAATAGAGTACCATCTACAAAGTTTTAAGGGAAATTATATTGGCACCCAAGTTATCGTTCTTGTGATTTAGAAATTGTTACTAACCTGTATTCATTCTAAAGGAAAACCACTCAAAGACTATCTTGAGGAGATGAAAATTAAATTGGGACAACTATTTCAGAAAAAGAGGATTAGTTGTATAAAACATGGATGGTAGGAAACTACAAAAATTCAAGAGTAAAGGTCTAAATTGCTTTAACTTGATTATGAAACTGATTACAAATGTCAAAAAAAAAAAACTTGAAGGAGAGAAAAAAACATAACAGAAAAAATTATCTGAATGCAAAAGTCCTATAGTGAAATGTGGATAGAAATGAGGAAAAAATGGAAAAGTGGCAATATTTTTCATCTTAGGGCTTGGAGAGAAGCATCAACAGTACTGTTGAGCAAAATATAAGTTCAAGTGCGAGGCTTACACCTATAACCTCAGCACTTTGGGAAGCCAAGGATCTTCTTTGAAGCCAGGAGTACAAGACCAGCCTGGGTAACATAGTGACATCCTGACTTTATAAAAAAATGAAAAAAATTAGCTTAGTGGCTCATGCCTATAGTCCTAGCCTCTTGGGAGACTGAGGCAGGAAGATTGCTTGAGCCCAGGAGTTCAAGGTTGCAGTGAGCTATGACTGTGCTACTACACTCCAGGCTGGGCAACCAATCAAGAACTTATCTCAAAAAATACATATATAAAATAATTAAGAATCAATAAGAAATCTGTAAAACCTGTTCTAATGATATCCTTGAATGAAAGATTTATAATACTAAACAAGTCAATTCTTCCTTCAAATTAATCTACAAATTCAACACGATTAAAATAAAATTTCCCAACAGGAATATTTTGTATGATAAAATAATCCTAGAGTGCATTTAAAAAAATAATCACATTAGAATAAAGACTAAAATGAAGGGAACTTGTCCAAACAAAAATCAGGACACATTAAAAAAACAATGTTTTACGGGAACAGAGATAGACAGATACATAAAACAGAATAGGACATCTTGAAACAGATCCAAGAATATTGTGGCTTTCAAATCAAGATGAAACAAATGGTGTTGAGAAAAATAACTACCCATTTTGAAAAAAAAAAGCAAGTTAGATGAATGCCTTAGATAAGCTCCAGAGGGATTCAAGTTTATCATAAAACCATAATATAAAAGTAAATACATTATAAAAATATCTCCAAGCCGGGCTCGGTGGCTCAGCCTGTAATCCCGTGCTTTGGGAGGCTGAGGTGAGTGGATTGCCTGAGCCCGAGGGTTCGAGACCGGCCTGGGGAACTTGACGAGACCTCATCTCTACAATAAATCAAAAAATTTGCCGGGCGTGGTAGCACGCGCCTGTAGTTTCAGCTACTTGGAAGGCTGAGGCGGAAGGATCGCCGGAGCCCAGCAGGTCGAGGCTGCGGTGGCTGGGCGCGTGCCACTGCACTCCAGTCTGGGCGACAGAGTGAGACTCCAACTCAAAAAAAAAAAAAAAAAAAAAAATCTCCAAAATCTGAAAACCAGAAGACTGATCTGAGAACGACACCAAAAAGAGAAACTGTAAAGAAAAAAACTGGTACATTTAATGACATAAAGATGTTACACTGTTGGTGGTCAAATATATACATAGAAAAATCAAAATGCAAATGCTAAACTAAGAAAATGTGGATATTAAAATATAAAGCAGAGCTTTTATAAATTGATTAGAAATAAAAGCTTCAATGGAGACATGGATAAGGGATACAATCGGGGCATTCACTAAGATGAATCATAAATCGTTAATAAACTGTTAAAATTCAAAGATACAAATTTAACCCTTTCCCCATTTAAATCGAGGATACTCACTGGCAGTGCCTGAGGTTGTAGTATTAGCCCTGAGATTTTTTTTTTTAAGAAAGAGAGAGAGAATTACAAAACATAATTTTCTTCTTTCTTTCTTTCTTTCTTTCTTTCTTTTTTTGATATTTCTTGTTAGGATTAGAGACAATTTCTATTTACAAATAACTTCAATGCAGTTTTTTTTTGTTGTTTTTTTTTTGAGTTGGAGTCTCACTCTGTCGCCCAGACTGGAGTACAGTGGCCGCTCCCGGCCACCGCAGCCTCGACCTGCTGGGCTCCGGCGATCCTTCCGCCTCAGCCTTCCGAGTAGCCAGAATTACAGGCGCGCGCTACCACGCCCGGCTGATTTTTTGATTGATTGTAGAGATGAGGTCTCGCTGCCCAGGCGGGTCTCGAACCCGCGGGCTCAGGCCATCCACTCACCTCAGCCTCCCAAAGGCGCGGAATTACAGGCTGAGCAGTTTTTATATTTTAGTTTCACATTGAAAACCGGTCAGATTTGCTTCAGCCTCAAAGAGCATGTTGATGTAAAATTAAATGAAAACAGCAGCAAGCTGTACTTTTTTTTCCTAAACAGGTAAAGGGTTAAACAAAGTAACACATCACCACTGTCATCTATTAGGCTGGCAGATATTCAAGATAGCTGGATAAATGAGTGATTGGTAGTTAGGTAGACAGATAGGTCGTAGGTAGATGACAGGCAAATAAATCAATGGATAATAGATAAGAAGATTGATAGATATATAGAAAATAGGTAGATAGCAGATACATGGATGGATTACAAATAAGTAGATAGGTAGATAGATAAAAAGATAGATAGATAGATAGATAGATAGATAGATAGATAGATAGATAGATAGATAGATACAGAGTTCATGGTAAGAGTGAAGGGAACATTCCAACACATTGCTATTGGCAGGGTAAAATGATACCTTTCTGGAAAACATTTTGGAAATTTGTTTTTCCAAATTTGGAAATTTGGAAGAAAGTTCAAACGCCATTTCATTTCTGACAGCACACCCCAAGCAAATAACACTGGACACACACATACATAGACTTAGTTTAAGTGACGTTTCTCAAAGGAATATAAGAACAAAAACACAGTAGTTAAGAAAAATCCTAACTCTTGATCAGCAACACAGAGATGGCCTAAATAATAATGACATTAAGAGAGATTCACAATTTATTATGAGACAAATGTTGTAAAGAAGCCACGTAATACATCACATCTTTGTCAAATCAAAAAGTATATTTTCATAGAAAAATTCAATATAAGTTCATTTTGTTTCAGTGAGCACCAAATATTTTCTTCTTAAAATGGTTACAAATTTCTAAGCCTCAGCAATCTGTTAAAGAAAATAGCTTTGAGATGTAAAGAAAGCATCACTCAGTTTTTCTATACAACCCAGAAATGGAGTTCAAAAGTGCTTGTCTTTGGTGAATATTGCCTACTTTTGGATTCAATATTCTGAACACGTGGGTGAATTTGCAGCGAGCAGGAAAGATCCTGGGTGTACTCGGGGAATTCAAGTGACCTACACCTCTAATCCACGGGAATGCCACCTGGACGAGAAGCCAACTCCACTCTGACTTTTCAGCATATGGCTCAACTATTACAATGACGTGACCAAGGAAGAGGACCGTTTGTGCATGTTGCGCGGACGGGTCATGCTTGGCTGGTAACACCAACTGGCAGAATGAGTGCAATTTTTAAAATATGAAATACAAATTTTTATCAAAGGAGAAGTAAAACATTATAGCTTTAGGTTCATTAAACCCGGCTCACATTCTGGGGTTCCAAAAATAAAGCACTGGCTATTTAAAATTGCAGCTTGACGAAATTGCTCCGGATCCAACCCTAGAGACTAGAGGAACAGTGGCATGCAGAATGCTTCCTTCTCTCCCTCCACTGTGCTCGGTTGGTCCAGGACAGGCTCCATTCTCCCCAGCCCACCGTCCAGAAACACGTGTCAACGTCAAGGGCTCCCCTGGTGCATCCCAGGCAGGGCTGGTCGCCTCCCCTTACCTTCTCTACAATGCCCAAGCCCACCCACAAGACTGTGTGCCCTGGCCCCCACCTATGAATGTCATTGGGATGCCCTTGAGCATAGCCCGCATGACTTCCCAGAATTGGGGTGCCACCCACTCCAGCCTACACTGCCTCTTGGAGAGAGAGGGGCAGTTTGGGCCACCCAACCAGGGGGGTGGGTCTTGTAGATTCCAGGAGCAGGCTTGAACTCAGGAGGCAGGCTTGCCAAGTGGAGGTCCCCAGGTAGCCGCTGCCTGACCCCTACCTCCCTCAGCAGTGAGTCACCACTAGAGTGTTGCCACGAGGATCCTGTCACAGGGCACACGTGCTTTGCCAGGGACAAGGGAATTCTTATAAGCCGATTTAGGTCCTGAGAGTGGCTGTGATACACAAAGACAGGCAAAGGCCCTGACATTGAGGGAGAGCTCCCTCCTTTCTGCCCAGCATCACGGAATCTTGTCTGACGGGGGCGACGTCCCTTGCTTCATCAGTTGCCAGCCCTCTCTCCTTTCTCTCTTCTTGTAAACACCTTTGGGTCTCCCCAGCCTCAGACACTTTCCTGTGGCCAAGAAGCCCTAGGCTGCCATCTTGGCTCCTGACTTTCCTCCACGACAAGCTCCTGGATGGGGCCTCTTGCCTCCAGCCTGGCTACAACCTGCCGCCTCTAGATGCCCCCAAAGTCATCCTGGACCCCGCTCCCTCTGAAGTCTGGGAAAAGTGCTTTCCCAGGGCCTTTCTCTTCCGCAAAATCACAGAGGAAAATGAAGACCATTTTAAGGTTCGTTTTTTAAAAGATATTTCTGCCTCAAGTATAGAGTTTAGCTATAGATATTGATCAAACGCATGAGTCAAATAAACATTATATTTTTCCTACTCACAAGACCATATTCATTATTTTTATTGATCAGCAGAATTCAGGTTTCTACAAGAGAGAAAATTATATTACCAATAAAATCAGAATGGCCGCATTTAAAATTAGCCTTGTGAATAAATAGAAACATGTCCGCAAATAATGGAAATTATTCTTATTGTTCTGCTTCCGTCTGGGGTGGACCCTGGCAGCTGTGAGCAGTACCAGCCTTCTTTTCCACAGATGCGTATTTCTCGTCTTGTTTAAAATGAGAAAACTGGCTATTTTTATAAGAAGTTCCTTTTCTTTTGTAGGGGGAGGGCATGATGATGGTTATAATTAAATAAAATTAGCTGTGATGGTACAAGGCAGGGCTTGCAATAAAAGATTTCTCCACTGAGAACAAGTTCCTATTCACCTAGAACTGATCTTATAATTCAAACACAGCCCGGTTGTGAAATTTCTGCAAAGAAGTCCTTATGAGCTATATCATCTTAAATGCAGGCAGTGAAAACTGGGGAGACGCTGCTAATAACAGCACTGCATTAATTAATTGCTATAAAATTTGCAAAATAAAAAGAACATTGGGAACAAAGCGATATAATATTTACCAGTGCTGAAAATTAGAAATAAATATTCAACATGCCCTTTTTGAGTCATACAAGCAAGCAGTTTTGAATAATAAGGCAGGACAAAGTCTTTTACACAGGAAAAGCTAATGATTTCTGCATTTTGCTGCTGGTGAGGAATTGAAGGATGGCTGATTTGAATCTTCCTTCAATCTCCCATCAATAAAACAGAGACAAGGCAGAGGCGAAAGCTGATCTGGGAGAGTCATGTTTTTATAATTGCTTTTTACCCTCAGGCATTTGAAATCCAGAGGGTCAGGAATACTTGTGAGAAAGGAGGGGAGTCGAGAGGCCCAGTCAAAACCCTGAGACACAAATTAATTTGTTTGTGAGGCTCAGGTCTAATTTGTGGAAAGGGAAAGCGGCATGGCACTTTCTAATGTTATAACCTAATTAAAGATGGATCCATGTGAAATATTTATACAAACTTTACCAAACCCAAAGATTTTAATTTCATTTGAGAGGTTGGCTGACTTGTGGGACCAAAAACCATTCTTAAAACAAGCTCCTGGACCAGAAATCCGGAAGGCAAACTGTTTTTTAAAATCTTTTAAGGTATGACTACATTTCGAGTTGTTTCAATACCTATGAATCATTTTGATTCAGGAGACCCAATCTCAGGGCAAGTTTTCTGACTCTGCTTGGCTACTGATTAAGACCAGCTTTTTGTATTCAAATATACTGTAACTTCCCCTTTTTTTTCTTTCCTACTTTACTCCAAGATGGGAAATAGAAGTAAAAATTTGCATTTCTTAGGATTTTGCAATCTGCCACTGATAAGCCTACCTGGGACAGATTCAGCCTCCAGCCCCATCATGGCAGCCTTTAATAAGTTCACAGCGGGGTGAGCTGGAAGGAAGCCACACGACCAGAAAAAAGGCGTGAACAAAGAGTAGGGGACCAGAGCCCTTGTGATACGGGTCTCCTAATCACTGCATTGCCCGTCATATTACAAAGAAGGCTAAAGCCCTTTCAGGGCTATGTTCATACTCATTATTTTACCTATTAGGGATAATGAACTCGAACTTTAAGTAAACATAAGTAAAAACACAAAATGTGCTTCTCAGTTTCTGGTATTTGTGAACTCATCCTTACAAAGGCATCGTGCTCCTAATCTGGGGCCGGGAATTCGTTATCTGACCTTGGTTTTGAAGGTGACAACCACTGGCACCTTCATGGACCAGATCCCTTGGCTGCCCAAGGTCCACCAACCTGCGGCAGGTCTTAGAACAGACACCACAAAGTCTTCCAAAGATGACCCTACAAACCCCAGCAGAGCTATTCAGTCTGGCTGGCCTAGGGGCCTGACAAGGACTTCAGGTGGATTGACTGGCTGACTGGAGAGGCTCTGAGAATCCTGAGTGGAGTGGTTGTAATTCCAGGAGGAGTTTCCCCTGGGAAAAGGAGCTCTAGAGGCTTGGTGCATTTTCCCAGAATCAGGCACTTTGTGGGCCAGGACCCTGGGCACACTTAAAAAAAATTTTTTTTCTGTAAAATATGTGTAATATATAACATAAATTTTCCAATTTAAGTGTTCAGTTCAGTGCCATTAATTATAGTTTCAATGCTTTGTAGCTATCATCCCATCTATTTCTAAAACTCTCCCGTTGCCCCCAAACGGGAACTGAAATCATTGTGGAATAACTCCACATTTCCTTCTCCCTTAGTCCTGGGCAACCTCCAATCAAAGTCCTGCGTCTACGAATTCTGAACACCCTCTTTTCATGCCTCAACTTTGCTCTTCCAGAGTTTGATCACCAGGAAGTGGGAGAGGAGGCAGTTGAGGGGATGCCCTGAACACTATGAAGGGAAGGGGAAGGGAAGGAGTGATGCTCAGAATCCTAGCACCCTTGAGGCCGCTGGAAGAAGGAACTACCCAAGCCCAAATGGGGCAAAAAGACAGAGGAAGCTTTCCAGCCTCAGCCTCAAAGCCAGGCTGGGAAACGCATAGCTGAGAGCTGAAGGGGTTGGAGGAAGAATCATTACTCAGATATTTCCATCTTGCCAGGTGCATAGGAGTAGAAACGTTCCGTAATGTACCACCCGAGCATCCAACCTAAGCCATCAAACTGCAGTCACCTTGCAGGTGGGATGGCAAGGTAAGTCTGGCTCCGGCAATAAGGTAAGAGACCACCTCCAACAAGGTCTAATTCTCCTGGCTGGAGGATGCATTTTCTGCCTGTCTGGCAACAGTTCTATGGGCTAAGTCTTCATGGAGATTCATTTTAACTCTGCTTAGGAGACTACAGGTCCTGAAAGCAAATGAGGACGGTTTTCAAATAAAAATGGAATAAATGAATTAATTTCCATTAAGCGCACATTTAGAATCTAGGCAGATACATATCGAAGGCCACCTGGGTCCATGTCCAGCCTGGCACCTGCGTGACCTCTTTCGGTTTTAGAAGCACCTGACCCCTCCTTCCTGCCTGGGAAGTGCCACCCATGTAATTAGGTGACACTTTCCAAGCAAAGTAGACTTTTCTGGGCCCTGTCCCTAAAGCTGGCTGTGTGAGAAAACGGCCACAATATGTCTTGTTTTAGAACTACATCTGACCCATTCTAAGGGTCCCCAGTGTTCCATAAAGTGCTAGCCTCCTAAGGAAGAACTTAATGAAAGTCAGCCGTAAATCACCATATTTAACTTTACGTTTGTTTACTCTGCACCTGACTTAAAACTGTGGGTTGACCTTGTCTGACACGTGTTGAGATGGTCTTGGCTTGGGGCGCTCAGGATGCCAGCCAATTGCCTCCGCCCCCAACCTTCGAAGATTTCCCCCACCCCCTGCCACAAGCCAGTCACCCCAGTCTGATTTGGGAGGCAGGAATGAATGGATCCTCCTAGTGAACGTCTAACAAATGTTACATTTGACTCTTTCCCCAAGGAAAAATGGAATGATGTCCAAAGAACCTCAGCCAGATTGCTGCTTTGCTTTTCTAAGAGCACCCCAAAGCAAGAAACTTGAGAAAAGCAAATAAGAATAAGCATTCTAAGCTTTTCCACATCCACATAGGTTTTTGAAAAGACAATAAAAACCCTGTGAATTTTAAGTCTCTTGGGTGGTTTCTCTGAAGACAATCCTTGTATGTAAAAACACAGGGGGATTGCAAAGAGGAAGGAACGCTAGTGGCAGTGATGAAGCCATCGGATTTGTCCCCTCATTTACTCTGTCAGGACATATCCACTCTATGTCTCTTCCGGTCAGGTCAAGAGGACCAGTTCCTGAGCAGTCTTGCTGCCAATGGAAGGAAAAGCCACCAATCCGCATCAATCCATTTCCCCTTGCGTCTGGAATGACACATTCCTTGAAGGATGAAACAAAAAAACAAACTCTATAGTTCCGGATTTAAGAGAAGTTGTTTTTATGAGTCATCTCAGGCCTCTCTTTCATATGCATCATAAGGATTACGTTTTGAATCTTGTTCTAAAGAGAAAAAGCAGGATGTCTTATAGCCTGGAGGTACTGTGGATCCCAAGAAGGTAAGTTTAAAGGAGGGTCCACAGATCCAGGTGGCAAATTGCATAGCTCACATCCTCTCAGGGACAGATGAGCTCAGTGTTGGGTGAATTTTGATTTTTCATAATTACAACATGCCTTTCTTAAAAAAAAAAAAAAAAGACCATCTACTCTCCACACTGATGACAGCTGTATGAATAGAAGGTGTAAGGGTCTGAGCTTCCCTGAGCTATAGTTTTCTGGTTAGAGCAATGCTGTTCAACACCTTCCCCTTCCAAAAGTAGCAGGTGATCTGTGAAAGAAAAGGACAATGGCTAATGAATTTTGCAAATTCAGATTTAAAGAAAAGGATACAGTCCCTTCCACCCGGTCTTTACAGGGTTTCCCCTGTTTCTGTGGGCCCTACAAGTCTTGAAAAGGGAGCTGGGGTGGATGTTCACCCAGACTGGCTTCCTCAGATCACACGCTGAACTGGAAGGACCCTAAGTGAGAAGGCTTCTCTTCTATGTGTCTAAAATCGGGGAGTCCGCCTGGAAAAAATGTCAGAGGGCACTTCTCTGAGAAGTGAAGTGTCACCATTTTTATTGCCAGAAAGTGTTAAACAACTATCTGTCTAGTGAGCCTGAGCCCTCCAGTAAATTTGCACTTGGTTTCTATCAGCTCTGGGTCTTCTGATTTTTCACACTTCTCAGCTATTAAAGATATGCTCTGGGAGCAGAAGTTAAGATAGGATATGGATACGCAAAAATGTAATATCAGCAGCTGATAAAGCTTTCTGTGTTCATCAGTGTGGTGGGGTAAGAAGAGATTCTGCTGGAAAATAGTTCATATTCGGGATTCTGGAATAAATCATTCTAAAGCTGTGCTTATATTCCACTTAGTGACTCACCCTCATGCTAAGTAAGTGAGCAGAGGAGAAAACACAATCAAAATTCAGAAAAGAGGCCAAAAGGAGGAGAGAGAAATAAATGAAAAAAAATACATAAACAAGGGAGGTTAGGGGCCTCAGGAAAAGAGCTGTATGCTGTCTTGAAGGAAAGCTTTTTAAGTTACAAGTAATGTTATTTATACAAACACCATTTTCAAATGAGGAGTCCAAGGTAAGTATCAAAGATTTTTTGTGTGACTGCGTCCACTTGGGAGAATATTTTCAACAGCACCACGTCTAAGGTTCTACTTTAAAAATTTAAATGTGCAATCCAAATAACACTCTGCTGTTCATTAAAAAATAAATCACAGCCAGCTGCTGATTGGTACCCATATCAGGTCTGGCAAAACTTTACAGGAGACCTTGGGAAAAAAAAAGTTACTTACGTGCTGGTATGATTCCATAGGCTACATAACATTCACTTAAAGCCATTGTATACCCACATGAAAATGTAACTCTCTAGGAAAGAAATGAATCAATGCGGCATTAAAATTGGAATTGGATAGAGGATATATCAATTAATACTCTAAAGATAATCAAAACCAAACAGAAATTCCTAGAGGACAGATGCATGTTTCCTGACTGTTTGTGATACAGTGAGATTTTGGAAAAATCAAACCTTTCACAAAGTGTTTATTATACCAGGGCCATAACATTTCACTAACACAGATACATAAGGTGACCCTGGAGATCAGCAATAAAACAAACTTTTATAATGGGCTTAAATAGCCAGAAAGATCCGGCATGTCCGTGTCCCCTAGCCACGTGGATTCCCTTTGGTTATGTAGTTCCCGGGAACCCTCCCTGCAGGGTCCCAGTCTGAAGCCTCTTAAAGATGAAATGGGGTCTGGGTCTTGTCCTCCAGCCTCACATTCTTGATAAAGGAGACAACGTGTGTACCTTGTCACAACTTTCGGGGTGTTTACGCTGACTCCTTCAGGCCCCCTGAAATTAAACAAATTACGAGCTATGCAGGAGTTGAAACCCTTTGCCAGATTGCAGTGCCAGCGTTCAGAAGCCTTGGCTGTCCTGCCTCCCCGAGGTGGGCTGCCGGCCGCCTCTGTCTCCTACGGTTGCCCTTGCCACTTCAAAATGTGTCTGGAAACGGCTTTGCAGATGGCCTCGTATGTTTTACAGGAAATATTACTTAAACATTGAAAAGGATCACATTTCTCCTGTTAGGAATTACAAATCTGGATTTCATTTTCTTTCTCGCTTTTTTTCCTCCTCCGAACCCTGGGAAAAAAATGTAACTGTTCTATATGACATGGAGGAAGCATTTGGGAGTTTTTCTTAATACACCCTAGCACTTGCTGGTTGGCCAGCTCTTCGTGGAAATTTACACACGCGCATCTAAAATGTATTTACATAGTGTATATAAATAAACATACGCTCACCATCGTGCTATTTCATTTATAAGTAAACATAATTGCACAGGGGGAAGAGACTCGTTTTGAAAATTTAGAGGACTGTCGCTTCTCTTTTTTCTCCTTTTTTTAATCTCCTACAGCATAAGAAAAAAATTCGTCATTCAACTCACTTGGATAACTAAAACATGAACTGCCTCTCTCTCTCTGGCTTCCTTTATGCGTTTTATGTAGATTCATGAAGACCAGGGGAATTTCTATTGTTGGGAAAATGATTAGCATCAATAAACAATTAAAATAGTGGTGCGGGTGTGAGTTTGACAGAAGCGGTCCTGTTTGGCCACTGTCTCCACACTCCTGTGATCTTCACATGGGAGGCTGGTGAAATAAGCCTTCCGCACGGAAAGTCAGCCCTGGGGTCTTTCTTAAGCACCCACTTTCTCACATTTTAGAAAACACTTCCCCAGAACAGAAGACGCTGACTTAGATGGAGCTCTGTGAGAGAGCCCAGGAAGGAAGGAAAACTACGCGTCCTCCAAAAGCAACACGCAGGGGTCTCTGGAGGTCCCCACCCCCAGCCCTCGCTGCGGTGGGCTCAGAGGCATTCGGCTCAGGCGATCCATCGTGTGCATTGCCATGTTTCCACGCGAACCTAGATTGGGAGAAAATGACCCAGCCAGCGAGGGACACCTTCCCCCTCATCGCTGGATCCGGAGGCATCTCTAAATGGCTGCTCCAATCAATACGGCTGGGCCCTCTATGCCCAGCCGTAAATATCGTGCTGCAGGGAGCCAGGGTCAATGTCAGATTTTTATTAGACTTGCAGCCATTCCCTGAAACTTCAAGTGCACAGGCTCCAACAGTGCCAGGCACCATGCCGAGCTGGAATCTGCGGGGTGTTTGTGCTGCCTGGCTGTAGGGTTTTTCCCTCTGGGTGGAAACAGTAAACAACGCCCCATGCAGCAAGCCAGCGACGTCCCTGGCTTCCTGAGCACCGGCCCCTTCTCCAGAGGGACTCGGAAGCTACCTCTCTGGCTGCAGCGGAGCCCTGCCAGGCCACTGACCCTGCTGCTGCCGGCTCCACTGCCTCTCACCTCCAAGGCACAGATGCCTCTCCAGCCATCTGGAACAGCCTTCCTGCGTCTCCACCTCATTAATTCCACAACTCATTTCATACTTCCTCAGAAAATGTCTCTTTTCTCCTTAGTCTCTCTTGCACTCTGCCCGCAATACCTGTTTCCCTTTGCAAGTTCACTGCTCCGAAGGGATCGATGGCATCCCAAGCCCCAGAGTCTTGGGAGGCTGGAACCCAGGAGCTGGAGATAGGAACCTGGGCACCCCCGTGCTGCCACCCCTGTTCTTCCACCTTCTCCTGGGCTTACGCCTGCCAAGAATGGCAGGTAGGAGCAAGGGACAGCCCCAGCAGAGTGCTGGCAGGGCCACAGCCCAGCCCAGGTGGCTACACGAGAAGGGGAGCAGCCCCGGGGCCTCGGTTAAGCTGTGCGGCCACCCCTCAAAGCCTCCATCCTTGCCCTGTTGAAAGATAGTGGGTGACGCTAGTGACATCCTCAGGGAAATCTCCCTGGAGGTCGAGGCCATGACAGCGCCCACCTGGCTCTTTGTCTAGATGCTCTGACAGCAGTCACAAGGACCTGGACGCCCTGGAGGTACAGGAGTGGGTGTGGAGCAGGCATGGGCATGGAAGGCCTGGGAAGCTCTCGGGCCCTGGCATCATTCCACCTTGGCCAGTGACCACCTCTCTGGAAACCCACTTTGTGCTGAAAGGTGTAAGCTGCCCCCTCCCGGAATCCAGCAGCACTGACACTGAAATTGGAAAGATGCCGTGGGTGGTGGGACCCTCACCAGGCCCGTGCAGGAGGCGTATTATTGTCACTCAGATGGCAACTAGAAAGCTGAGCGAACAGTCGTTATCAGGATGAGAAGTTTAGGACTTTTTAAAAGAAATCTCCAAGTGTGGCAATGATCCCAAACACTGAAGCACTCACTATTTTAAGCATGTCAGATTTGGGAATATGAGCCCTTCTGCCATTAACATGATGTGTGCTAATTGCAAAGACTCAGAGAACTTTGTGGACCTGCAAACATGGCATTTATATGTATATTCATATATATGGATATATATCTATCTGGCACATACCGGATGCTAATTAAGTATTTCTTGAATGAATGAATTCAAGGATGAATTCATTCATTCAAGAAATATGTCTGTAACACTGTCAGACTGTGGATTTCCTGAGATAGTTGCACCCATGCCTGTTAATTTTTCTGCTTGCATGACAAATGCCAATAATCGTATGTTCCTCTTTCTTCCCTTTCCGTTCCCTTGAACGTCTCTGTGAAGCTTACTCAGATGTTTCACTACAAGTTGGTGACGTTTTGGGGGCACTGAATGCAGGGCCAGGCCAGGATCTTCTCAGAGTGTGGCTCTGTGGGTCTGGGGTGTAAAGGCACCCAGGAGGGAGGAACTGCTCCCCGTGGTGGCTGGTGGCAGCCTGCACCTCATCAGCCATCCCTCTGCTTGGAAGTGAAATTCCCTTTCATGTGTTTATCTGGGAAGAAAAAGCCGCAGCCGAGAGCAAGCTGGCCGTGAATTACGAACAGAACGTCACCCTTAACTGCAGATCTCTTTGCGCTTGTCTGTGCCACAGCCTTAACTAATGTTACTTCTGGAACTTAATCCAGGAAGGGGCAGCCAAGGAAGTAGGAATGAAAAGATCAGCCCCCGATCAGCAATCGGGAGGCAGGGAGGGGTGTGGGCGCCCCATTAGGAAAGATACTTGTGATCCCAGAGGGCTGTACCTTTGTCCCTAACCGCCTAACCCTTCAGGACCGCTGCAGCAGACATTTAGGGTCAGTCCAGGGGATCTTCACAGACGCAGCAGAATATTTTCATTCTTAAGGCAGAATTTTCCCCGAATGGCGAAAATGTTCTTGTATGTTACTAGTATAGGTGGATGCTTCCCAAGAACAGGGGAAAGAATTATAGCACTCCTAACCCTACTGGAAAACTGAATCCCAGAGCATTCTCCCAAGAGAAAAGGAGGTGCCCAAGGCCCCTGAGTCCTTTTCCCGGTAGTACCCAGACTGTTGTACTGTTCCCTGATTATGCAAAGAACACAAAAGTGACACTGATAAGACTAACGCAGTCCTGTGTGGACATGGCCAGGCGGTGAGGTGGTGACAGAGATCAGAATGAGTGGATAATCAGTATCAGAACCATGTAGAGAAATGAAGCACATGTTGCTACCTATCCTTGAAAGAACTGAGCCCAATGCCAACCTTCCACATCGTTCTTTGTTGCTCATTCTAGCAGGTACAACATCCCAGCTCTGAGACTTTTGCCAGCACACGGTGCTTCTAACACTTCTAACTGCAATCCATCCCATCCGTTGATGATGTCGGTATCTGCTCCACGCTGTTCCAGGCACTGGAGGCACCAGGTATGGGAGGTACCAGATATGGGAGGTGACTTGTCTTTCCAGCATCCCTCAAGTGTGGCCCATTCCCCCCACCCTGCATTCCATCTACGTGGCGCATGACTTAGCTTAGCAAACTCTTTGTTCAACAGAGGCTCAGAGAGAAACTGGTCGGGCTGCTCCCACGCACCCACATCCTGAAATTGGCAGTATCTAGACTAGACAAGTTCAACTAACTGCCTTGAGGAAGTCAGCTTTTCACTACGGGGCTCCCATGTGGCCTTCTGATGGCATACAGGCTTCTCAGCTGTAGCTCTGTTCTGCTTTGGGCCACCCACCTCCAGAAGGTACGAAGCTGTAAGCTGTGAAGAAGGAATTCTTCCATAAAGACAAAAAAAAAAAAAAATAGAGCATGGGTCACTTTTGGTCTTTTGCCTTTTGCAGGTGACAAATGCAAAGGGTTGTTTACACTTCTGGCTAATGTACCCAAACTGGCAGCAGAGAAAACTGGCAGCTGCTTGAAGACATTCCTGATGGATGTCAGGGTAGGCATGTTCGGCTCCGGCCTGGCCCCCTCAAAGTCCTGGGGAAATGGCCCATGGCAGCAGAAACCACAGGATTATTTCCAGGAAAAAACTCGATGGAGCTCCCAGGACAGCATCAGGTTAGAGTGCAGATAAAATCTGTCTGGGATGTTCACATGAAATAAAAAGAGGACTTATACATTGAAAATGATATCACTCCACTCCAGCAAAGCCTTCCTTCCTCAAAAGAAACAGTCTTAATGGTAGTTTGATCAACAACCGTAATTTTCCCCGTCATTTTTGAGATGAGAAAATTCCAAGACGTAAGATAATTCACCGAAAAAGAAGGCAAACGCGATGATTCAATGTAGCATGTTTGTCTTTGAAAAAAAAAAAAATTCTATTTCGGCTTCATCATTTTTAGAGCCTTCCCAAGTTCCCCAAATTCTTTGACATCCGAGAAAATGCTAATCTGCCTCATTAATAATAACGGGATGTTATTGCAGAATATTCTCTAATAATGATCATTAACTCCTCGGTGGTTTTTGTCACTCTGATATTAATGTGAGCTTGGAATTAGTAGGGTTTTCAATTTTTAAATAAGCCAAACAAATTTGGGATTTTTTTTTTTAATCTAAGCAAGCACATTCAACATGGCAGGAGCAGGGGGCACAGACGGGAGAGAAAGTGGCAGCAGAGGCACGCCGGCCGGCTTTGTCAGGCTTGTCTTTGTGGCTGCAACACACTCCTGGCACTGGCTCCGGCAGGCCCGGCTGGCTGCCTTGTGCTGCGCCTACCTGGGGGACAGCGAGGTGGCACCACCCTGGCCATCTTACAAAAGGGACACTGCCCCCTGCTCCTCTGGACCCCGAAATATTTTTGTTCCTAGACAGAGCCCCCTCCTCCAGGCTTCCTGTGGAAGAATGCGGCCGGCACGGCCCCTTCCGCGCTCAGCTATCTGCTTGGCACAGGCCACGCTCAGCTGGGACTTCACTAAGGATCTCGCTTTCCTGGGCAAACACAGCTTCACCTGCCCTCCAAATCTCTCTCTCCTCTTCCTTCCCCAGCCCTCCCAGCTGAGCTATGTTAATCAGGTGGGGGACACAAGGTAACATTGAAGTAATTCAGCCAATTAGGCCCTGAATTGTTTGCATCCAACAGCATTTTGTATTTCTGCAAATGTGTGAAATGCAAAATGTGCCCTCCAGCAAAAACGACAGCAGCCATGTACTGGCGGCATGTCAACAGATCCTGGGAGCGGGCGGCCCTGACGGCTAATAGCGAGGCATGCATATGCTTGGGAAAGACTGGCCTTCTTTATGTGTGTGCCTCTCTGCAAGGGAGGCAGAGCTGGGGGTCTTGGTGGCAGATGGGCAAGGGTAACAGGGATTGGCTAATCCCAGATCTGCATTCTCTTCTTCACGTAGCAACTGGGGAAAGATGGGGCCAGCTGTCAAATGGAAGACTTTCATGGTCTCCTGCACACAACAGCTGCACAGGCCCTGCCTGCTTGGTTCTAAATTATTAAACATCTTTTTAGTTTGTTCCAGCTGCAGGCATCAGTGTGTTTATGCAGCCTTTGTGCATTTTACATATGATTCCTTCTCCCCTCCTCTCATCAAAATGCTGTTTGTAAAAGTCATTATCCCATCTGTGCCCCAGTTTGGCCAAACAGCCTAAGACAAATCCGATGCCATTCTCCTTCCAGGACAATTTGGGAGTTGAAGATGATTGCTGTGACTTGAGACTTCAGGGGTTTGCCGCATTCTCTCTGCCACCTGTAAGAGGTGGTGTCATCTCGGCAGCTTCAGGGGACCGACGCATAATGGAGATTCCATTGTTGTGCATTTATGGCTTTAGAGAAAACACACAGGCAGAGAAAACAAAACGCGGCCTCTACATCTGCGGAGGTTTTCCAGAACGCTGTCACGGAGGAAGGGCGGCGGACGGATCTTCTTTAAATTATTGCTCACTGGCAGCTCCTGTCCCCGAAGATTTCAACAACAATAATGCTGTTATTATTTGCCACTGACATGAATATTCACGAACAGGTATAAAGTGCCGCTGCTTAAACAGGCCACTTTGGCAAGGGCGTCACCGATGCCAGTCTCCTGGACGGGCCTAAACTGTCTGGGAAGCGATCATGTCATAAACACGCCCCTGGCAGGACGGAGCCTGACCTGATGTGTTAATTATATTCCCGAACCCAAAAATGATTTGTTGGATGTGGTTGCTTCCTGCAGGATACTGTGGTGGCAGCCAGATTCCAGCACAAAATGAAAGTCACCAGCAACAGTTGCTTTGTTTGTAGCCAACATTAACTCTTTCATCTAAAGTGTACAGCGCTCCCCCGGCAGAGCTGGGAAGCTGGGGACCGGCTTGGCGGCTCTGTCCCGTCCCCCCCGGGGTGTCCGGGAACCCAGACACCTACAGACACCTGTGCACCAGCTTCCCACCCGGCCGGCAGAAGGCCGTTGATTTTTCTCTGGCCAGGTCTGACTCCTTCCCGGCCCCTCACCCTCCTGTCGTGTTGCTCCCTGGCACGGCTAGGTTGCCACTGGTTTATTTTTAACATAACTGCACATGTTTCAAATGGGTTTTGTAATGGCATCTGAATGTTGTGTTTCCCAGGGAGTCTCTATCAATAATCGTCCATCGCCCTTTGTCCCCTGCTAGAGGTGGGGACAATTAGAAAGGGACTAAGTGTGGCTCTTCTCTCCAGGCTAATAGGTGGCTTTCCCAGAGCCTCTGATCTGCTGTCAGACACACCTCTAAACCGAGGAGTTGGGGAGAGACCAGCCAGACCCTGGAATCCTCCCAAACACGGGAGATGTGAGCTAAAAAGGTGCCAGGAACGCTAGAAAGAGGCCAGATTAAAGCCCTTGTCACAGAGCCTGGGGGCCGTGGGGTGGAGACAAAGGCCACCCCCTCATTGCCAACCACCAGCAATGCAAGTATCACAGGACATGCGATTTCTGGGAGGACCTCGGGATTTCCAACAGTCCCCTAACATGACTTTTCTCTCTCTGTCTCCCGAAAGCAGCCGAACTGCCAAGTCCGATCAGAAAGCACCGAGCTTGGAGTCCCTTGGCACAACCACCCTTTTCCTGGAAGAGAAGAACTGCTTCATGACAACGCTACCTTGTTAAGTTTCAGGTTTGGCTTTTTATCCCCAAAGGCCAGTCTGCCCCTTTGGCCCCTTGGCGGGACAGGGCTGGGCTTGCGACCTTCGCCAGTGGCTGTAAAATATCACTTAGTGGGAACGGCTTTGCTCAGAAATGTCTTAATGAAGTACTAAGCATTTATCGAACTTCACTTACTTTAACTGCAGCCGGTAAAGGTCCCCAAGGACGAGGAGGAAACCCAAATTTCCAGGGAATGTAAATTCCAGCTTCGGCTAATTTTGAGGACAATGATTTCTCTCCTTTATGAGGTGCATAATGAGGCAGCCCACGGCCTCTGCCAGCAGGCTCGGAGCAGGCAGGGGCGGGCGGGGAGGGGAGAGCAGGGGTGCTCCCTCAAAGGGTCTGGGCACTCAGGAAGTGCCAGCTTCACACTAGACAAATGGCTCTTTTGTCTCACTTCATTTTTAATTAGCCTCCTTTTTAATGACCTAAGTTAATAAGTGTCAAAAGGTGCAAAACACAGCTTGGCTTTATTTTTAAAGTAGGAATTCGCCTTTAATCTCGGAGGCAAAGCCCTGCCCTGGGTAAGCGTCGGCTGGGAAGAGGCGACGGCTCTGACTGTCTGCCATCGCTGGCCAAGGGTCCCTGGGCACTCTTCTGCTGGGCTCCGTGGGCTCCGAGGAGACCCTGGCATGGACTGGGGATCTCAGGGCTTCCAGAAGCCGCCCAGTGTTCCAACTCTGGGCTCGTGCAAGCTCCCATGGGCCCAACCTCTTGGGAGTTCACTCGGAGTCCCCTGCACCCCCAGATAGCCTCCCTGAAGCTGCCCTTTTGTACCGGACAGCAGGCAAGGGCCAAGGGGTTGGCAGGGGCTTCACCCCAATGGCCTGAGGAAGACAGCTCGATCCACAGGTCACCAGGCGGTAAGCCAGGGCCCACCTGCAGGCTGGCATCCCAAGCAACTCTTCTTCCTCTGCCGTTCCCCTCACTGCGTGGCTCACTTCACCACCCTTGTTTTCTTTTGTCTCCTTCACCCGCCTCAGCACACGGCAGGTGCCAGAAACACATGGGGCAAAAGGAGGAGAGATGAGGGCAACCTTGGGCTTTAAGACTACTCCCAGTATGTAGCTTTTGCTAGCCTGTGTGTCCAGCTCGGATTTCTGGGGGCCCTAAGGACACACGCTTCTTTGCATGCATCTAAGTCCCACTTCACTGGGTTTCTGCAGCAGAAAGCAACGGAGGGTGAGAAACCTCTCTGGGGAGTGACTTGGCCAGGATTCACTTTGTGGTCTCTTGGACTCCAATGCTACAGGTAGGGGAGAGGCAGCGGCTATTACAGGCTGCCCAGGGCATCTCCGACCGGATGCCTCAACGGGGAGAGCAGCGGTATTAATTTTGAAGCGTTTTATAGCCTGGATAAATATTCCCCCAAGGCCAGGCTCCGACCACAAGACTCGCGTTTGTTTATGATCAAATGGAGTGTGTAAACGAGAAGTAAAGCGCTGATATAGGCATCTCCACCACCAACCCCTTAACCAAAATGCATCTCCCATCTGACAGGCCCGTGTTCAGCACAGCTTTCCTTAATGAAAGCATGTGAACACTCACCTTGGACATGCGTCTCCACTGGCAGTCATTCAGTCCCCAAAGAGGTGCATGTGGAAACCTCCAGTTCACCGAGGCAAGTGGTGACTCTGGGGGTCGTTTGCAAGGATGGAGCAGAGGAGCCAGCAAGGCTCTACCCCCATGGACTTTCTAGCACATTCTCAAATTATTAAGAGGCGCTTGACTTCATTCTATTTCATATTTTAAAAAGTCAAGATGAGCAGAAGATCTGAGTGGCCCGTAGGAAGGCATTGTGATAGGTTTCTGGGTAGACAAATTAACATACTTCTCCAAATATATTTAGGTAGATAAAAGCAGGTTTGTGGCTTAGGTTTGTTGGTATGGGTGATTTCCATAAAAATTAATATTCCTGACTTTACTGGAACTAAATAATTAAGGAAGAAAGTATATTACAATAATAAAATTATCAACAGAGTTTTGACAAGCAGTCATGTGCTTGTAAATGAAATTTATTTAGGTGCCACTCAAAACATTGTAATTAAGAGGTACAGAATGCATTACCAGATGGTTCCTGTTTACTGTCTATTTCCTTTAGAGAACAAGGAGATTAGACTGAGTACTAACCAGAACCCAAAATATCCAGTCACTCCAAGCCCTCAAAGCAGTACCCACATTGTGACGTCTCTGTGCTTAACATGTCTATGCTGTAAAAACTGGTTGCTAAATATTGTGTATAACATAAATTTAGGCAATCACTAGCTAAAAATAAAAGAATAGAGAGAACTAATGATTGTGAGAACATCAGTGCTTTAGAACTAGAACTTAGGAAATAGGTGAATAAAACAACAAATTTATCTTATGGTAGTTACCAAATTCATTGACCATGCCACGACGCCACTGGGCAGCTCAGTTTAGTTAGTCGGCAGACGGCTACTCAAGGTACTCTATGATTTTTGGTACCTTCATGCTAATGATAGTAACTATCTTATTTTCCTAGGTTTACCAGTATAACAGTCATTATGTGATATGTGGGGTAGATGCTTAGAAGCATTAGGTAGGAGGGCCAGAAAGATCCAAACTCCTCGATGTGCAGATCAAATTTCTGAGGCTCATAAATATTGAGCAAGTTACCCAAGATCACACAGGACTTGGGTAGTGTATGAGTCTACCTGGGCTCCAAAGCAAAGTCCACAGATAGGGTGGCTTAACCAACAGAATTTATTTTCTCATGATCTGGAGGCTGGCATTCCGAGATCGAGGTGTTGGCAAGGTTAGTTTCTCACGTGGCCTCTCTCCTTGGCTTGTAGGAGGCCATCTTGTTCTTGTGTCCTCACATGGTCTTTCCTCTGTGTGTGTCTGTGTCCTAATTTCCTCTTCTTATGAGGACACCAGTCAGATTGGATTAGAGTCCATCCTCATGACCTCTTTTTACCTCAGTTACCTCTTTACGGCTCTATCTCCAAATACAGACAGCTCCCATCTTGCGATGGAGCAAAATCAACACACATTCCATGGAAGCCATACCTCCGGTTTTGAATTTTGATCTTTTCCTGGGCTAGAGCTTTGGGGCAGGGAACTCCCTCTTGATGCCGGGCAGGGGGACAGCACACCTCAGCTCCCAGGCAGACGTGTGATCAGGAGGGTAAAACTGATGCCCCGTAATGGACTGTGTTGCCAGATAATCTCACCCAGCCAGCCATAGGCTGCTGTGAGTGTTCTGAGCATGTTCGAGGGAAGCTGAGTCAAGCTGGGATGTCTGGAGCGTTGATTCATTAAATGCATTTTCAAGTTAAGATATTTTCAACTCATGATGGATTTTGGGGGATGTAGCCCTATTGTAAGTTGAAGGGCATTTGTGTAATCACATTCTGAGGTATTGGGGGTTAGACATTCAACATATGAATTTTGGGGGGGGATAGCAATCCTAGGGTCTCTGGGCTACTCCATCTTTTGCTTTGTCTCTCACATCCTACAGCTTGAAGGATGCCCCAGATTCAAAACATCTCTGTCAAAAATTGGTCGTCCTTGTTTTGCCAGACACGTCTTTCTAACACACATGTCTTATAGCAAAGAGCTCCCAGAGCCACTCCTGGATGAATGAATGCTTTCCTTG